>NW_024704215.1:0-1190 GCF_008729295.1 Plectropomus leopardus | reverse complement strand
TATTTTTACTCTTTAAAAAAAATTCTACATCTACAAAATGGTGCAATTTGCAGAATATTTCTTGCCAAGTTGATTGATGCCATTTTTCCCCATGAAATCAAACAAATTTGCTCAGGATTTAAAGGCTTAAATAATCATTAAAGGTGAATGCAGCGCAAGAGAAGTGTTGTTGATCCAGGCTTCAAGGGTTAAATTGTGGTTTTAATAATGCTTGAACTTAGGGGGTGCTACAGCCTCCTCACCACCCCTACATTCTGCATCCAAGCAATTGAAACTATAGCAATGACAAGAGCTGTACTACTGATCGTGTAATTACATGATGCTTCAGTTGGTAATGAAAGCATTTCACTGAGAACATTTATTGTCGGAACAAATAGGGAAGATGTCAGCTACGAAAAAAAGCAATAAAATCTTGTTTGTGGTGCTACACAGCTTTACGTGTCTGGGAGGCAGCAATCGATCTAACTACTCTGACTGAGAGCATAAAAGATGACCCTGCAACTACAACCTAGACTCCCAGCAGCCTCGGGACAGGAAGCAACTAGACAGGGTCAGCTCTCTCAGAGCCAGGGTCGCTCCTTAAACACAGTATGTTTGCCCTTTGCCATTTAAAGCTCATGTAACCCCACAGGCAACGTCATGTGTAGTGAATTTTTATTACTAATCATTTTCCACATAGAGGTAAAGAGAAGCAGGAAAGCAGGCCAAAAGATAGACAAAAACAATCACCTAGCTGAAGTAATAAGTTCAGGTCCAGTGACTTAGCTTAAAAAGCAAATGTGGTGCTGTCTCTCACAGCTCTTTTACTTGGCAGAGTATGAGGAGGAGGAACGGAGCCAGGCACCTGCCCTTTACCCCAAAGAACTCACAGGGGAGACAGACTGAGGCAATTTAGATCTGTTGTCACTGTGGTCCCCTGAGGTAGGGCGACGGGATAATGTGTCTACTTCTTTGAATGATAAACCAAACTTCACAATGCGGACTTATTCAGTCCAATTCTCACTATAGAACAAACAATCCCTGCTGAGGGTTTCAAGTGATCATATGAACAATAATGTGGTAAAGTTTAACCCTTTGAAACCTGGAGCAACATTACTTTTCATGTGCTGCTTTCAGATGCCTTTCACAAGTATTTAAACCTTTGAACCCTGAGCTATTTGGTACAATTTCTTTCAAAAACACTGAAAAAA
>NW_024704214.1:0-2161 GCF_008729295.1 Plectropomus leopardus | reverse complement strand
GTTATTAAAAATTCTCCTAAAAAGGCGCTGAAACCTGAGCGCTGCATCTGCATGAATGATCTGTGGGGTTTTTGGCAGCTTTGGAGCCCCAGCGCTCAGAGGGTTAACGCCTCCTCGCTATCTGAATCTGCCAACCTTGGACAACCTGCGGACCACCTCGCTGTTGCCCCTGCCGACGGCCTTGGACAGGAGGGCGCACAGACGGCTGCGATCGGCGAGCAGCTGCAGCCGAGCGAGCAGAGAGGGAAGGGTTAAAGTGAAGAGAGGAAAGGGTTAAAGTGACCTCATCGTACTCCTCCACCCTGACCATCAGAGACAGACACAGAGAGACAGAGACAGACAGAGAGAGACGGAGACGGACAGACGGATGGATAGAGAGACCAAAAAACGGACAGACAGATGGAGACAGAGAGACGTACAGACAACCACAGCGACAGAGACAGAGACATACAAGCAGGTCCTTGTGTTACCTGTGTCCTCAGCTGGGCGCATGTCCTCTGGGACTCGTGCAGCTGCGTCTCCAGCTCCCGCAGCAGCTGCCTCTGCGCAGACAGCTGCTCCTGCAGGCCGGCATTCTTCGTCTGCAGCTCGGCCAGCGCTCGCTGAGAGTCCGCCGACTCCACCTCCACCGTCTGCGTCACGTACTGAGGACAGAGAGCTGCCATTAGACATCGGGGGACTCAGCGGGACACGCTGTCCGTCCACTGTCTCCTCACCTTAACTCTGGGGGGCGTGGCGGCCTGCCTGGCGAGCTCCTCCTCGCACTCCTGCAGTCGGAGGCTGAGCTTGTGCTCGGCATCGCCCTGCCGCCGCTTCGACTCCTCCAGCTGCCTGCGGCCGTCCTCCAGCTGTCTCGTGGACTCGTCCAGCTGCAGACGGAGACTGTCCACCCGGGACGTCTTCTCCAGCAGCTCCCGCTCCAGCTCAGCCAGCCGCCGCTCCCTCTGCCGGGCCTGGCTCTCCCAGCGAGACACCTCCCTCCGCAGGGACTCGGCGTCCTGCAGGGGACAGACAGGAATCGTGTCTTCTACCTGAGGCAGCTGCAGACTCACACCTTTATTCAGTTAACCCTTTGACTCCTGGATCAACTTCAGTTTGCTCGTCTTTCACAAGTAGCCTCTTTAAATCTTTGAAACCTCAACAAAATGGTTCAATTTATTTCAAAAACACGAGAGGAGGGCAACGAGCAACTTCAGAAGAAATGACCTAAAAATAAAAAAACATTTCGAAAAAGGATATAGAATAATAATTCCCAGAGAGCTGTTTGTTGTTTTTTTTGTGCTAATTTTGGTGTAATTTTCTAGTACTTTTTACTTAATTCTTTTTTCAATCTACTAATTTCTTGCAACTTGCAGGACATCTCCTGCCAAGTAACTCTTTTACCATGTTTTTAACAGAAATCAAACACATTTGCTCAAAGCAAATTATTTGCTTAAATAATAGTAAAAAGCATTTGAATACAAAATTGATGCTGATCCAGGTTACAAAGGGTTAACTGTTTCAAATCTAAGAAAATAGGTTTGATTTGTTTCAAAAACATGGGAGCAGGGCAATGAGCAACGAAACAAGAAATACCCCCCCCCAAAAAAAATAAATTAGTAAAACATACTAAAAATTACAAAATAATTTTTAAAAAGAAGAAAAACAAAAAAACCAAAAGAGGACAAAAGGAAAATTACATTTAAAAATGCTAAAAAATTCAATCTGTTCACTTCCCTCTATACTTCTGCACATGTACGTATAAAATAAATATATACAGTATTAGTACTTGACCATGAGGGCAGTGTGTACACCTGGCTGTGAGTATTATGGGATGTACCTGGCTGTGAGGGCAGTGGCTGCAGCTGCAGCTCTCTGCAGCGGCGTCCGAGCTCCTGCATGACTTCAGCTCCTGTTTCAGACGCTGGTTCTCCACCACCAGCAGCTCCAGCTGCTTCTCCAGGTCTGTCGCCCCCTGCAGGACACACACAAGTACGCACGCACACACACATGCACGCACATGCACACACACACACACAGCTTTTCAGTTTGCAATTCATCACAAATAAAATTCAATCAAATTCAAAATAGTCAAACACATCCTTCATATTCCTCATTTTGTGCGTCACTTTTTCCATGAGGTGGAATGTCTATGCAGGAGCGGACTGTTGGACATATCTGT
>NW_024704213.1:0-1064 GCF_008729295.1 Plectropomus leopardus | reverse complement strand
GTACCACAGTAGTATTCACAGAAACAGTACCACAGTAGTACCTGCAGTAACCCTTGCTTGTTCCCGCCTCCCTACAGACAACCAGCAGACCTGTCAATCATCGCTATAAGCACTTTGATTGGCTGTACGAGCGTCTGCTGGACAAGTTCGGCTCCGTGCTGCCGATCCCGTCGCTGCCCGACAAACAGGTGACAGGTGAGCCGTCTCCTGGACCAGCTGTGTCTCACTGTCCACCTGCCCCCAATAATAGGACACGTTTAGGACTTCAGGACATTTTTAGGATTCACAACATTTAGCACATTTTGAAATTTAGGGGGAGTCTAAGATTTTAGTACGTTTTTAGGATTTTAGGACGTTTTCAGGATTTTAGGACATTTTCAGAATTTTAGGACGTTTCAGGATTTCAGGACATTTTTAGGATTTTAGGACATTTCTAGGACGTTTTCGTCTGTGTCTCAGTGTCCCCCTGTGTGAGCTGTGTGTCCCCTTCCCCATGTGTCCCCTCAGGACGTTTCGAGGAGGACTTTATCCGGTTGCGGATGGAGCAGCTGCAGTCCTGGATGTCCCGGATGTGTCGCCACCCGGTCGTCTCTCAGAGCGACGTCTTCCAGCTCTTCCTGTCCCACAGAGACGAGAAGGCAGGTACACCCGTCGGCCAATCAGAGGGCTCGGCTGCCGCGTCCTGATTGGCCGAGGGGGTGTCTTGATGTTTGTTTTTCATAGGAGTGGAAGGCGGGAAAGAGGAAGGCGGAGAGAGACGAGACGGTGGGACCTCTGATGTTCAGTGTGATCCAGGCCGACGGCGCCGAGCTCCACGCCGCCGACGTGTACGCCGCAGAGTGTGTGTGTGTTACTGTGTGTGTGTTACTGTGTGTGTGTTACTGTGTGTGTCACTGTGTGTGTGTGTTAGTGCGTATTAAAGTGCACATAAAGCTGTGTGTTAACGTGTGTGTGTGTGTGCAGTGAGTGTGTGTGTATTAAAGTGTGTATTAACGTGTGTGTGTGTGTGCAGTGAGCGTGTGTGTGTATTAAAGTGTGTATTAACGTGTGTGTGTGTGTGTGTG
>NW_024704212.1:0-4891 GCF_008729295.1 Plectropomus leopardus | reverse complement strand
GACATGTCTTATGTTGTAGAGCATAACATGAAAGTTTCAAAAACTTGTGTGAACCACAGACCTTATTTCTGTCTTCTAACCAAAAAATCATTCAAAAACCCATTGAGTTTGAGACGAGGGAACCGGAGATGCAAAAATCCTAACCCATTCTCAGGTTTCAAGACTCAGTCCAGGTGCACTCCATACCATGGTGTGAAAATGGGTGATTATCACACCGTGTGCAAGTGCTTATCTACGGTATTGTGGATAAAATGCAACTGGATGTTGAAACTCGCTGGCGCATGCACATCTCCTTTCTCCTTGACGGCCTGTTAGACTTTTTACACATAGTTCCAGTACAAAAATGGTTTGATTTGAAAAAAGGTCTGTTTAACCTAAAAAAACCCCCTCTGTTTTCATTCCTTTAAGATAATGCTTGGATGTTAGTACCAGGCACTATCCAATTGCTGGTAAAATATGCAAGTGGCTGCTAAATTTGCTTTACTCGCCATCCAAAATACAATGGTAATCTGCTGAGTGGTTTGTAGATTTTGGAATCCACAGCCACAGTGGCAGGTGGACAAAAAAAAGTCATTTTCCAACTGTGTTTAAGGGTCATTGTAACTCATAATGATACAAGTGTGTTTTACTGAAACCATAATATTTTCTTAGACAGGTAGACACTTGCATCTTAAAAATCTCATACCGTTGCAACCTTAGTTTGAACCCAAAAGTCCTACAAAGGCTTTCCAATCGTTGGGGCTTATACCTTTGCGAAATGAACAAATTTCACTCAGTTATTTTCTTCTATAATGATATGTTTCCAGTGAGTTGTTCTGTGGAAGGTTAGTGCAGGAGCATGATTACAAACAGCAAAGCAGTGTTCAACAATTAAAACAAAATTGTTGAGGCTACATGGGAAGAGTCCAGCTATAGTTAAAACAACCCCATAGATCTACAGTATAAACAGTCTTTTTCTGACAAGTTATACTTAGTTTTAGTCTAGTTCTTGTCTACACGGAGGGTAAATCCCCATGATTTGCTTGGTACACAGAGACGCTTGTCAACAAACCAGCTGTGTTTTTCTGGCTGAAGATGTGGTTTGAAGAGAGCGACCACAAGGAGGAAATGTTGGCCAGTGCTGGTAATCACCACTCCTTCACTCTCTCACACTGATTGCAGTGTTACTGCATCTGGGGATATCTCTCTCCTGCTCTGTCATGCACATGAACTATTATCTCTGGTCACTGTGATCCCAGTAGACCCACAGTGCCAGTAAAGATAACATTAGTCAATACACTGGAGGAGAAACTCACCCTGATTCAGTGGTGACTGCATTATTTGTCGGGATTAAGTTCCAGAGTAAAGCAGAGGGCTGTTGTTTAGTGTTTAGCTTGAACCCTGGTGAGGCGATTAGGTTCAGTTTACATTGAGTCATAGCAGGTGACTTTCATGTTTTCCAGCTAATCGTCTCATAATGTCTCTGTGTAGTTTTGCCCCCGTTCAGTACTTGGTAAAAGTTGGTTAATCGGCCTCAATTGCACCTATATTTAGTTTTGTAAACATAAGTTTGTCTTTTTTTTTTAGGTATACAGGAAACTGGACAGCAGGAGTTAAATGGTCAGCTCACCCAAATTACAAAATAATCCTTACTTTTTTGTGATGTTGATGGTATCTCATACAAGTTTTTATGTTGAGGTAGTCTCAAATATCTCAAAACTTCATACACCAAAAGCATGATCTTAAACCGCAGCTTTTGGAACCGGGTAAAGACAACACCTATGAAATTATGATATCCAAAATCTAAGATGATATTTAGGCCCATATCATGATATTGATGTAATATTGACATAAAGCCCAGCCCTGGTGAGAACAGCCAGTGTGTGATTGTTTTTAGTCTTGCGAGTCAAGAAGTTAAATCACAGACAGTTAAAAATGACACTGGGACATTATTGTCAATCAAAGAAAAAAGTCAAACATATAGTAGCTGTATAGACATTTTAATTGGTCACACTTAACAACTAATCACACACTAAAAAAAAAAACAAAAGATGTGAGAGTTATATGTAATACTTTTATTGCATATGGAGATAGTGGAAGACAGAGGCACACTATAATATCTGCTGTTTGAAATGCTTAAATTGAATAAACCTTAAAAGGCATGAACCCTCCGTGTACAGTTTGTGCATACAAGGTCATATATGTGTATTAATGTCCATGTATTTATTTGCATTATTATTATGGCATTATTTTGTATGTAGACAACATTATGGCTGTAACAAAGTTAACGTATTTTCATTGTCAGTGAATCTGTTGAGTACTTTCTTGATTAATCAGTTAGTTGTTTGGTCTTAAGAAATGTCAAAAAGTGGTAAACATTTTTGTTCAGTCTTTCCCAAAGCCCAAGACGACATCCTCGGATGTCTCGTTTTGTCCTCAACCCAAGGATATTTTCATTTGCTGTCATAGAGGAGTGAAGAAACCAGAAGATACTCACATTAATAAACTGTAATCAGAGAACATTTCATGTTTTTTTTCTCATAACATCACTCAGACGGATTATAGGATTATCAGATTAGCTGCCAGTTATTTCAGTTGTTGACTGCTAATCAATTCTTGCAGCTGTGATGTTGCTGCATATATCGTTAGTGCTAATGTACTGTCAAAATTACATTAGTGTGTGTCTGTATTTGGTGGCTGTGTTAATAGAGCTGGAACAGATATGTAAATGTAAACTGTCTTGTGTTTAAAACAGGCTCCTCCTTAAACATGTGGATATAAAATGGAGAAAAAAAACAGAAGGAAAGCTGCACTTATAGCCACTAGCAATTCAATGCAAATGCACTTTTATTTAATCCAAGCAGGCAGACCCAGTTTTCCTTCCGCAGTGGAACTATGAACTAAGTTTTTCTGCAGACAAGACAGACACAGACAGGCGGACGGACAGACAGGGGGCAGGTTATGTGGGGGCTGCGAGTAAAAACAACTGCATCTGTGTATACACCACAACTGCCTCAGACATGTATACATTTCTACGCCAGACAGTGAGAGATCCCTGCGAGTGGAAAATGTGCGTCTGTTTGTTTTAACAGTCACACTTGGTGTCTTGGCGAATGCCTCCAAAATATGGTGGGGATTTAATTCAGCGTGAGGGTTATACATCGATTTTACTTTCCACAAACTGCAGCTACATGGAGCTGCCAGTGCTGCTGAACTGGGGGAAAGGCAAACGGGCAGGCGCTGGAAAAATTCTAACAAGTGTGTCTTAGCGATACGTTAGCTCTCATATTTTTGATGTGAGACGGACGGCACTCTGTCACGTGCTGAAATACTCATCATCATTCTTCATTTACAGTGTTTGCTTATTTTCCAGTCAGGGTTCCCCAGCTGATTATTAAGCAAACTGCTTTAGGGCAAAATTGAATAGAAGACACCTGATGTTGACATTAGCAACTGAAAACGTTCAGGGAGAAAAAAAATCTGCCTCCATCTTCAAACCCATTTTGTTTGTTTCTGCTGTCTTTGGGTTGATGTTGAGTTATTGCTAAAGACTTAACCATGCCTGCTGAGTGGTGTTGTTGTTGGCAGGACGAGGACACCCTCCTCCTCCTCCTCGCCCCCTGGCTGTTAGAAGCGGTAAGGGAGGAAGAGGGTAGGAAGGGAAAATCCTAACATTCTGCACTTACTGCTGATGCTGCACGACTGAGCGGGCAAGAAATCCCAGTTGAGTATCTGGAAAACAGGACCTCAGAGTCACTTATTGTGGTTGTGTTTCTTTTTTCTCTTTACAATCAGCTATTTGAAGCACTTGACCTGTGCAGGTTCCTTGAAAGCTGCGGTCATTTTATTTTGTCAGTCCATTTGCCACCACTCTGTCTCTATAAATCTTTGCCCTCTGCCTTTGGCCTCGAGGTGCAGTCAGGTCCGCTGATGGGTTTAGATGTGTTTGCAGAGGTTTTTTAAACATTTTTATTCCCGTCAAGTACCCATGGCCCCACTGATTGAAAGCTGCTTTATTAAATGAACTTTACTTACGTATTTAAATGCATGTTACATGTACAATACAAAGAATAGAAAATGTATTCTTTATGAAATGCCACATATAGCTGTCCCTGCGGTGTTTCCCATGCATTGATTTATATGTGGTGGCTGCTGCAATATCAGTAGTGCTATTTTCTTTATAAACTATTAATATTGCACCTACAAATGAAACCTTTGGAAGCCTAGTTAAATAAAAAAAATCGGATGTTTTTTTTTTAGTACGCTAGATACATTTTGCAACAATAAAAAAAACAAAGTGAGAAACTTTATTTTTAAAACTTAAATTTATTAGATTAAAAAAATGTTTCTGCCCTCTGGGAAAGTATTAACAGTTAAAAAGAAAGGTATTGAATCACAGTATATTGCATTATATAATATTGCAACACTCAGCATATCTCAAAACGTTTAAAACCGCAATTATATTGTATCGTGACTTAAGTAACGTGATAATGTTTCGCAAGGCCTCTGGGGCTCGGCTGGCTGAATTCGAGTAGCAATTTCTGAGGCTGAATTCTCGTGTCCTCAGACCATGTGCCATTTTCTGCTCTCACTTCGGCTTCATTTTTCTTGAAACAGATATGACTTTGAGTTGCTCGTAGGTTACCCCAATAAAAGCGTCTATTTCTTTCCGCTCCTGCACTTGAAATATATTCATACAGACATTAAAAGAAATGTTTGAAAAAATAGCGATATTAAAGTGAATCTTAATTTTTTTCAAACCCCTAGCATATATCAGCAGTTTAGGAAGCTAAAGTCCCTGTTTTTGGAAGTCCTATGTGGTTCTGTTCATGGCCAGGCTAAGCAAACTGAAGGGGTCAGACATTCAGGATGTAGGGTACTGTAAAGTACTGTATATTTTTACAGTTACAGA
>NW_024704211.1:0-1148 GCF_008729295.1 Plectropomus leopardus | reverse complement strand
CCAGCGGGGCGCTCTGCACCGGGACCACAGGCTGATCAGGGACCAGCAGGCGCTCTGGTTTTGTGGGTTTCGTTGCTGTTGGTTTTTGGTGTTTCTGCTCTGCTGCGTCTCACAGGGTCAAACTGTCTTTTATGTGACTCACGTTAATCTTCGTCTTACTTTTGTTCTGTATTTGTTACGATGAGACGCACCTGAAAACCAAAATGCTGTTTTTCTACTGCTTAAAGGTACAAGCTGACGTGTACAGGTTGTTGTTAAAGTTATTTTATTGCTTAATTTTCAGATGACGCCATTCGGGAAATGGATTCCAATGTTTTTAGTGTGTTTGGACAAACTGATGATAATTTAAACGACGTTTTTTCTGTTTTTATATAATTTGTGACGATGGTACGAAGTGTCCGTGTTGGTCGTTTTATTGTGGTAGAAGGAGTAGACTCGATAAGCTGCGAGGTTCCCTGAGGCGTCGCCGCTCTGAGGTCAGACGTATCCGGCGCCGAGGCCTCGGTCACGTGACGCCTGAGGGAACGCGGCCTGATTTTGATCGTAGATGTTGCGTACTGCATGAACCGGTGAAGTTGTTGTTTAGAGTTGTACTGTAGTGGAACTAGAATTAAATTATGATGTTGGAAACCAGCGAGTCGTCTCTCTTCTGTTCTCACGATGTTTTCTGTCACACTCGCAGCTTTACGGAACATTTAATCGACTAAATGCTGCTACGCTCAGCGCCGGAAATACTCAACGCTTAAACTTCTTGATACATTTTTCTATGTTTTATAAAACAGCATTCAGGTAATGAAAAGCCACCTTTGGAATAATGAATTGGTTTTAAGTTGTATCCTATACTTTTGTGCATTTTCAGACGACATACTATTCTATGACGTCTTTTTATGATTTTGGACGAAAAACTGTACTATAACGCTTTTTGATGATTTCCTGGAGAGATCCTGTTTGAGGTCGGTCCGGATTTTGATCAAAATTTTGGAACTTGATATGATATGACGCAGGGACTGAAGTTAAATATTTCTAAAGAAAAGTAAAGTCTCAGACTGAGGTGTAATGCAACATGACGAATAAAACCTACCGGAGCCTCCTGAAGGCAGAGCAGCTCCCAGGGGAGGAGGAGGGCGATGAGCTGCAGCTCCTCTAAC
>NW_024704210.1:0-3805 GCF_008729295.1 Plectropomus leopardus | reverse complement strand
GTTTATACAGGCGTGTAAGGGTCGACCTGCACATTATTATGGGACAACTTTAATATGCAACTCAGTATTATACAATACATGTTCGCCTCTCTCTGCAAGGGAGTCGATGGCCTTAAAAAACACTGAAGACACCACCTGTTTTATGTTAATACACACACTCACACACATGCACGCACACACAGACACACACACACACTCTCTCTCTCTCTGCAGGATGAGCGCGCTCGGTTTGATCTCCATGGAGGAGCTTTGTGGCCTCACGGGAGTCGTGAGGAGTTTAAAGTTTATACAGCCCCGTCAGAATTAATGAACTGGGATGTCACAGCGCAGAGTGCACACACATACGCACACACACACACACACACACACAGGCAGCCATGTAATGAAGGAGCACAGAGTGAAGTGACATGAAAAGCGTCGGGATAATTACAAACACACACGTCTGTCTGTCAGCGCAGCGCTCGTCCTTTCAGACGACTTCCTCACTCCTGCAGTGTGTGTGTGTGTTCATCATCTCTTCTGCGTGTGTGTGTGTGTGTGTGACGAGGCTGTGGCCCGTGACAAACAAGTGTTTCGTCTTTTCATCGGGAAGCATGAACGCCGCCAGCGTGTGGTGTTTTTTTTCTCTCCTCATTCAGATATTCTTGGGGAGCATCTGGAGGATTTAATAGGAGAATACAATTATTCTCTAAAGATTATCATCCTGCAGTGTGTGTGTGTGTGGTGTGTGTGTGTTTGTGTGTGTGTGTGTGTGTGTGCATGTGTGCGTGAGTGTGTGAGAACAACAGCGTATTTCTTCTTTTCAAACACTCTCCAGCAGCTTCAGGAGGGATTGAGTTCGATAATGAAACTATTTTCTCCAGACTTTTTTCATGCTCACCCCCGTGTTTGCTACAGGCTGGATTTTTAATCTCCTGGATCATTTTGATCTGGTGAATCACTCGCTGTCATCAGTGTGAATTAAAGCATTTCTCTGCTCTGACTGCAGGAGCTCTTGTCGGGCTTCATCTCTGCAACATTGTGCAACTAGAAGCAATTATTTTTCAATCAAATGTGTTTTCTTTCCACTTCTCTCCTTTGTGTTTTGCTCATCAGGGTGTGTGTAGGTCCTGAGAAAGTCTTAAAAACGTCTTTAACAGCTAACTCAAGCTGTTAAAGCTCGGCCGCGCTGTTAAATTAAAACATTTTAGCTCATAAATTCAGTTTTATCAGTCTGGGATGCTGTTTGTCTGTGAAAAGGTCCCATGAAATGCCATCATCGCTCCCTTTACGTGATGTTTGAGACGGAGAGGAATCACTCTGAGTTTAAACTAATTGTCTGGTAGTTATTGTGTTTTGTGCAAAAAGACGTCTGAGTCCTTCTTTCATCACCGCAACTGACAAAGTCTCGCTGGAAAAACAACCAATCGTGCTGTTTATTACCTAATTTAAAGTGTAATTTTTGTATTTTCCAACCTGGATTCTATTTTCCAACTACGCGTCTGTGTCTTTGTGACTAATGGGAAAAAGTAAAAGTTGAAATTGGTCCAGTAATGAAAGAGAGCTGCAGCCAGCAGTTGTAAAACAGTCATCTGTTAGTTGCTGCTCAGTGTGAGGGGTTTCAATTAACCCTTAAATTCAGCAAATTGAAATTGCAAATACAGAATGCGCCTAATGGAAACACGTCAGTTTTGATTTTCCAAAAGGCAGCAGGAGCTACAAGAGCTGTTATTGCATCACATAACTCTGAGAAAGTTTTTAACCCACAATTTCTCTGTGAAATCCTGGACTACATCTCCCAGAAATCCCTCATACATGGCCGCTCCCATGTATAAGGGGCTCGCCTTTCCATCACGGCTCCATAACACGCCTACGTGGCCTCGGATTGGAAATAATGACGGCTAGTGCGGTGGCTGCAATAGAAATAAAGCTGCTGATGTTTTGGACATCCGTCGCCATGGTTACAGGGATGTTATCACCCGAGGAGAAGTCACATGACATCACACTGTTTTATCACATTTACTGAATATCTGTGATGGAAACCTGCCTGCTGTTTGTTTGTGTTGGACCATTTTCCAACATTTTTTGTCACTTAGACTCTGACACAACAACAAAGTCTGGTCCCGACTTTTGGACTTTGGACTCGATCCTTATCAGACTGAACTGCGGTTCTGTTTGTCCCTGCTGTGAAAAGTGTTTTTTTGGATGGTTAGGACTTTTATTTCGCTCACAGGAAGGTTTGACAGGCGACTTTCATCTGATAAAAGTTTGTTTCAGTTTGCAGGTTTCAACATAACAACATCAGAAAACGCTGTTGCACACGAGGAGAGGAAGAAACGACGTTATCAAGAGTCCGCTGACACAAAAAAGGCTGATAGAGAGACACTAGACAGGTTTACATTAACCCCTTGAATTTTTGCAAATTGAAATTGCGAATACAAAATGTGCGTAATGGAAACACGTCAGTTTCCTGTTTATCGCAAAAACGTTTTCACGCTCGCATGAGGCGGCGTTTCAGGAGATTTGAAAAAGACATATTTTGCAAAACTGCAATGGAAACACTTTTTTGCTTTTATAGCTCATATGATGAATCCTATGAAAAATATTGCTAAGTTTTGCACTAATCTGTAATGGAAACCCGCCTCGTGTGGAGTATCGGGAGACGCAGCTGGCATGATGACAGCAGGTTGTAGGTTTGTCATGTTCTTTCGTGCACTCACATTATTGCGGTGTGAGACCAAAACTAACTGGCTGCAGTGTCACAAAAATGCAGCGCTCGGTTTGGTCTTTCAGGTACAAAAAAGGCTCTCAGACGCAGAGAGACGAGAAAACAGAGTCCAGGTTAAAAACGTTCCTGTAAGTGTTTGTCAGAATCTTAGTTTCCTCTTGAGAACAAGAGAAGTTTAAAGCGGATTTGTTGCCGAGGAGAAAATGTGTCTCAGCCTGAGATGTTTGTGTTAAATCACAGTTTTCTCTGGGAGCCGCCGTGCCTGGAGGTGACCGCTCGGCCGTGTAGAAAACACAGCAGCGGCGGCGTGAACGCAGGAGGAAATGTGATGTAAATAGTTTTAGTGGCCCGAGACGCTTTGCTGCCTTTAAATCACGTCGTGATTGGATTGAGGAGCGCGGCGCAAACGCGCTCTTATTATCAGCAGACGAGGAGATGACTGTGTGTGTCCTGAAGCCACCTGATAGCTACGCTCTGACGGGCTTTTGTGTGCGCCGCCTCCCTCTGAAATACATGTCAGAGTGAAGGAGGAGGACTTCATGGAGCCTCTCAGAGAGGAAGAGGAGGCTTTGTGCCGCCTGATCTCTGCGGGCCGAACCTCCATTAAACACGAACGCTGTCACACTGCTCTCAGAGGACGCATCAGTGTGGAGTCCACAGCTCGGGACGCAGACTTTTTAGTCTTTTCCTTTCTCATTTTATTCTGATAAACGATGCATCTGACTGGTCTGCTGCTGAAAAGCCCCCTTTTTTTTTTTTTTTTTTGAAACCAAGGTAATAACCAGTAGTGATCTCAGCATCTGAGATTCAACAGTCTCAGTATCACTACTTACGATGACAGTCAACATACAACATCACACAACTTTGTCAGTGCTAGAGTTATCACACCGTCATTGAAAATCTACTTTCAAGCAAATTTTTGAAACTGGTTACATACATATACTTTTTAAGTAACTCCAGGACTCGCCTGAAAAGATGAAAAATAAATTATTATTTTCAATATACTGCACACACTCATATCACTCTGCACACAAAATACACTTTTCAAAATCAAGCCTTAAAAAATATTAGACAATAATATGATTTTCTACTTTCATT
>NW_024704209.1:0-2706 GCF_008729295.1 Plectropomus leopardus | reverse complement strand
CTCTTTAATTAAATTGCTTATTTAAGGAATTATATAGTGAGTCATGCTATACTTGTAGCTGCAAAACATTCATTAAAAGGCAATTATGAATGTAATACTTAGATCATAAGTGTGCTAGAATAAAATATGCTATGCTATGCTGGCTATGGTATTGTAATATAGATGTAATTTCAGGATGAGGCACGTGTGAAGGGTTTCAGCGGCTACATGGTTTATTAATTAAATCAATTACAATAGCTCAATTAAGGAAATACATGCATAGGCACACACACACACACACACACACACACACACACACACACACACACACACACACACACACACACAGGTCAAGGTAAATAACCCAGTAAATTCCCATAGCTCTGCAGTGTAATCATTATACTGATCTTCCACTGGCTCCCTGGGGTGTTAATTCTGTTTTTTGTTAATCGCACGGCATTGATAAATGGTTGCTGTGCAAATTTCAGACCTTTTTAATGGCCACAAAGGGGACATTTTTCTCACATAGATTACTGAACAGGCCCATAAGGCAAAGGTTCAGGGGCTCAAAATGTCAATCGCTGCTCTTTGTTTCAGACATTTCTAGGATTTTAGGTCATCTGTGGGATTTTTAGGACATTTCTAGGATTTCAGCACATTTCGAAAGCTATATGGACATTGCTATGTTTTTAGGACATTTTTAGGATTTTAGGAAGTTTCTAGGATTTTAGGACATTCCTATGATTTGAGGTCACTAGGGGCTTAGCTTGGACATCTGTCACAGGGTGTGGAGGATCCCCCTCTGTAACGGTTTTTGATAAACAAGTTCTATTTTGATGCAGGCTTATGCACTCTGGCACCTAAAGTACCAAACCACTTCCCAGAGTGAAGTACTTTCTGTATATTGTGAATTGGAATTAAGTTTGGGGGCCACCTGGCACCCTGCTGGGGGCCATATGTGGCCTGTGGGCTGTAGGCTGAGTATCACTGATCTAGGTCTCTATATAATGATAAAAATGCTAAGGCTGGTTTGTGACTGGGATTTCTACCTAAATCGTACAAGGTGTCACATAAAAGAAGCATCTCATAAAATTCACCAGAGTTCAGTGTGTCGTGGACAGACATTGTGGCGCCTCTAAACAGTCACTAGGCTGCAAGATAGATCCACCAGGACAGGTTGAGTTATTGAGCTTGTTATTGCATCTATGATGCTGTTATATGCATATTGCATACAATTGAAAGTTAGACCTCAAAACACTCACATACTCACTGTGCTTTGTATCACCAGTGAAGTTACTGCAAAATGGCATAGACTACATTCTTGGTTCTCTGGACTTTATGGGAAAACTGTGGAACTTAGATTTAACATCATCATCTTCACATATGCATGCATCAACGTAAAATTCATTATTCAATATTTTTAATGACTTGTCTGTTTTAAATCTCAGAATGGCGACAGTCTGCTTTGCCGTTGCCTGCTGCTGTGGGATTTCTTTCACTTCGCCCCCACCACTCACTCGACCTGGCCATTCCCCCTCATCAGCCTCATCACCTCCGCCTAGTGCTTCCACCTGCTCACCGTCTCCAATCAAGCCAGTATTTAAGCAGCCTCACTCCACTTATTCTTTGCCAGATTGTCTTCGCTTCCATGCCTGGACCTTCCAGGGCTCACTCTTGGACTGTTTTCTTGGTTTCGACTCGGCTCACCTCTACCTTTCCTCATCTCTGCCCTCTGTCTCCGACCATGAGTTTTGCCTGTGCGCTTCTTGGTTCTCGTCTGCTTGTGGCTGTGCGATGTTCTACTGGTTCGGCTCCGTCGAGAGAGACTGGCCGTCTTCAGAGCAAAACATCTCCTCCCTGTGAGTGTTGCGTATGAATCGTTCTGCTGGTACATAGATTCCTCGATTTCTTCTTTGTCGATCCCGTTTCCTGCCCCCCCTTCTGAAGTCCCCGCTTTTCCCACAAGCTCCCAGCTGTAAGTGTTTCTGCAACTTACCTGATACATTCACCTGCCAGTCCACTCCACGTTCACAATTTTACCCACTCAAACTCTGAACTATCACCTGTGAACATGAGCTCGCCCCAGTCTCTCTACGAACTCAGCTCGACCCATGAACTCTGCTCCACCCCAGAACTGATAACTGTTCCTACTTACCTGCAACCTGTTTATACTCACCTCTATTCAACCTGCCAAAAGATTAAATAAAAGTCATTACCCACCACTCACCTGCTCTGTTGTGCTGCAACTGGGTCCTACCACACCTTGTTACAGCGACATTTTAAAGTGGGCTAATAACCCCAAATCCCCCTATGTTATTTCCTTGTTCGCTTAGATTTTATTCCTGCGTCATTAGGTTTTATTCCCTCCAGTAATAGACTCAGAGTGCTAAAAATAGAAAAACTACCTGTATATGCCAACAAGGCCGCATGGTGAATACGTAGATATGCATTTGGTGGTGGCAGCAATGCTTGACAAGGCTGAAGAGTTAATGTTGATGGTTATAGCAATCAGTTTGGTTCATGTAGGGTTCCTTTAGGTGGTTCTAGGGATGAATTAGGATTTTCTGCGCTAGGGTTGTGCGATATGACCATATTACATCATGAAGAATTGGAATGTGTCCATGATCCGCCATCAGAGAGATAGTTGTATCTTGCCCATTCTATCTGTTGTAGTTTTATGCTCATACACGCAACGCCTCCAAACTTTTTTGCCTGGACTCCAGAATG
>NW_024704208.1:0-2443 GCF_008729295.1 Plectropomus leopardus | reverse complement strand
GGCTCTGTGTGTGTGTGTGTGTGTGTGTGTGTGTGTGTGTGTGTGTGCGTGTGCGTGTGTGCGTGTGCGTGCGCGTGCGTGATACTTTTCTTATGTTCATCTTTACAAATGTGCACGTGCATCAACATGTGCACACACTGTGTGTATTGATGCAAACAACCTGCTGTGTGTGTGTGTGTTTGTGTTTGTGTTCTGTGTGTGTGTGCACATGTGCAGCCTGGGAGGTTAGTGTGAACTGTTAATGACAGGCCATGTTTTGTGTGTGTGTGTGTGTGTGTGTGTGTGTGTGTAATGAGTAGAGAGAAAGGCCCTGTGTGATTATAGGCCTTCTCTTAGGACCAGAGAGACTAAATATGGCTTCAGACTAAACACTGTCCCCCCACACATACACACACACATACGCTCACACACCCCCCACACACACACACTCACACATGCTCACACACCACACCACAGACCACATACACATTGGCAACATACAGCATATATGAAGAGAAAAGTCTGAAAATAACTTGTAGATATTTTTATGATCAGACAGGAGTTATCTTCACAGTGCGTCTCTGTTCTCTCACTGTGTGCATAAATAAATCTGACCAACAGATTATCAGTTCCTAAAGTCCTATAGTGAGCTGTATCATCAGATTTCTTTATGTAATTTTAACCCTAAATAATGGATATTAAGTGTTTTAGTCTTGTCTACTGTGTCCATTTGAATACAGAAAGAAAGGTACATAGCGAAACTTTTTGGTCATTGTAGTTTAAATATTTAGATAATTTTAACCTTGCACATATTTGTATTTTGCGGATAACACAGTCGTTGCCTTTTCCAACCATGCACTTTACCTGACTACTAAAGTCTGCAGAATAGATGGCAGAAATGTTACTGTTGGACACTTGTGCTCAAACGGTCAGACTGACACCAGAAATAGTTTGTGACTATTGACTAGTGACTAGTTTGTGAAATGAATTCTTGTACACAGTAAGCATCTCAGTATAGCTGTAACAGTAGGGAAAAATGTGTAAATCCTCAGTGTTTGCTTGTATGTGATGATTTTGTATTTGTTCAAAGTGATCACATTTATATGTATATATCAAGAGCAGTTTGAGGTTCTGTATTAAAGGACACTTTTGATGCGTGAACTGTAGGAGCTGGGGATCAGCTGATCTTCTGATTAGTGGATGAGAGTGTCAGTTACTAACTCAGTCGCTGCAATATAGCAGACACACTGAAACTTTAAACTTCCAAGAATGCTGTGGTTAACGTATGGTCAGGTTTAGGCACAAACCCCTCTTGCTTATGGTTAGGCGAAGATCATGTTTTGACCTAAAATACCCATTTTTGGTGCCACAATCGACTGAAAATGCAGCAACGTCTAGCTGTTTTGTCATCTGTCTGTCTCAAAAAGAGGTCTTCAGTAGCTCGGCAGGCATCTTACTTAAGTCTTTATGTCACTTTATTAGAAGTGTTCCATACATTGAAAGTTTTTCATATTTGATACCATTCTTAATTTCACAGGAAAAAATGACATTAGGAGCATAAAATGGAGTCTTTTTAACGTAAATATAAATATTACAAGGCTGTAACATAGTGATGATGACTTTTCTTTTCATGGTCAGTGAGACCAGCAGAGTGACTGTATTAACATTAACATAACAGAGCGTGAGAAAGCTCAGCTGGTAGGGCTGCTTTAATCCTGCAGATATTCAGAATACCAATAAATCAATCACTTTGTCTTTACATTATTTTTTCTCATTTCCCACCAAATGTTCCTCATGCAGAAGCAAATAACAGCATTCTGAACACTTAAATGTGAGGAAATGTCGCTTTTCAATGTCTGATCTGATGGAAAACTAAACATCTTTATGTTTTGGGATGTTTGTCAGACCAAACCAGATACATTTGGTGATGTTGCTTTAAACTTCAGGAAATTTATAATTTTCTGACATTTTACAAAGCAATACACTCATCATGGAAATTTTCAGCAGATGAGTCGCTTATTAACGTTAGTTGCGGTCGTAGGGACAACAGACGGGAATATTTTTACAGGACTTATTCTCAGCTTTGTAAAAGACCGACTTGTTTTCACAGTCAGAGACTAAAAAGATTTGCATTTTCACTTGAAGACTTGAGACTGTATTTTCTGCAAAACAGCTCTGCTCCTTCATGTCAGCATCAGATACGGACGTCTCCCTTTGCTGCAAAGCTCTGCACACTTTCATATCTTTTAATATGTTTGATCGAGTCAGGCTGCAGTTTATAGTAGAGAATATAAAGAATATACAGCCAGTTTTCACTCAAGCAGCCGAGAGTCCGTATGTGAGAAAATGTGTGTGTGTGGCGGGCGTGTCAGTGTATTTTCTTGCACCATTGAACTCTTCAACGGGCCAGCAAAGTTCGTATATATCTTGGCTTTTGAGGAAAGTTTAAAACAAACACATACAC
>NW_024704207.1:0-1475 GCF_008729295.1 Plectropomus leopardus | reverse complement strand
CTCTATACTTAGGTTTTCTTCATGTCATGAAGAAAACCTAAGTATAGTCCCATTCCAACACTTCTGAAATGGACTAAATGAATGTATTTTTGCTCACTTACAAACACACTGAAATAAGGACCATATGCATGCTGGCTTGACTCAGGAAACAAACAATCGTTCCCCACATTATTCTTAAATGTTAAAACGGCTGTTCAGTTGGAGTTATTTTGTTATTTGATACAAAAATAGAATCCGTATGCTAGATGATGCTCCCATAAACATATATTACTTCCAAATGAGACATTTCAGGCCCAAGCCCTCTTTCACACATGAGAAAGTACAGAAATACACCACATGAGTACTCATATGGACAGGTCACCTGGCAGGTCATGTGAGTCTAAAATCCAAAGATGCCTTCAAATAAACATTTGATGTACTATGTACATGAGGTATCAAATACTATACATGTCCATGGGAGCATCATCTAGTGTGCAAACTATTTTTGTATCTATTTTTGTTCTGTCCAGAACCCACTATTTAACTACTTTTGGATGTTCTTGCTACTAGACTTTTTACTTATTTTGGCTTTGCCTTTCCTCTTGCTACCCACTTTCCCCCTCCTCCTTTGCCTTTGGCCCACCCTATTCTCTCTATACCCCATAACTGTCACAACTTGAAAACTCACAAAACTCCCAAACACACACACAGAGTGAGTACAACCTCAGTATGAGCCCTGCAGCTCAACCTGGTATTAACAAGGCTGCTGACTTAGACACCATGGAGGCAGGTGAGCCTGGCGCCAATTACGCAACTCAATCCAAGAACCAGGCTGCTGACCCTGGCACCAGGCCGGCCCAGACCACGACCAGAGACCATCTTGATGACCCAGTGGATGTTGTCATCTAAAGTTGGGCAAGCTGGGGCCTGGTTTCCACTGTATCAATGCTAGTGACTGGATTTTTGATGACTGACACTGAAAGTATATAGACAGGAAAAACTGACATAAGAGGTGAGATCTCTTTTCTTTTTTAAGTCCACAGCATACATTTGTATTTGCCTGAATATTCCCTTGAAGCAGCCATGGCAGGCTCCATATTCTCAGGCAAGAATCAAACCGAAGATCGGCACAGTGTATCAAAAGCTCCTAGCAATTTTTAATTGTGCAACATTTCAGTCTAACAGAGATCTTCATTGGGCATTTTCTAATTATCATCCCAAAGCTGAGCAAGCATTATAAAGACACAAACACATTAATCTCTCAGGTGATTGTGATCTGCTTGATTGAGAGACAATCCACTCTCAGGTTGAAGCAATCACATCAGGTCATTGAGAGCTGACTGGCACTCTCTTATATTCCCACATGGGGGACAGAACATGTATCCATGGAAAGTAACCAAAAACAGCACAAGAAATACCATAAAGGGATATACTGAATACATAACATCAAAAGAGTTACATCAAATACATATCACAAGTTATCTTTAAAAAAAAAA
>NW_024704206.1:0-2796 GCF_008729295.1 Plectropomus leopardus | reverse complement strand
TCATCCCGTCATGTGTATTTGTTGATCACAGTAACAGCATCCAGGAGTGAAACAGCTGACGCAGAAGGATATCTAGAATATCATAAGAAGATCTGAAGGTTACTGACAGAGCAGTAACTTCTCCACTGTTAACCAAACCACCAAAACTGTTGTCACTGTGAAGGTTCAGGTGTTTCACATCCACAGAAATGTAAAAATGCATGTTGAGTTTATTCTTTTTCTATTGCATACTGTAGCTGAGTGGGTTTTTAAAGATAGACATATTTTATCATATGTGACACATGAATCAAGTATCCATTTTTAATTAATTTTTTTCACCAGCATTAAAAGATATGAATACTTTCATGCAGTGTTTCTAGTAATGGTGGATGGAATTCCATTAATGCTTTTTTTGGTCATTTTTAATAAATTAATTTAATTTTTAAAGAAGGATTTAGTGTGCTATTTAACAAATATAGATTTTTACAGTGACATTTAAACACTGCAATTATTTCCTTGGCCCCTTAGGCAAGGAAACAATATTTAGACATACTGAGATTTCCTTTTTTTATAATCACAGAAAATCATACCAAATTGCTGGCAAGCCTGACGTAAAACTATGTTTTATTCACAGTATATATTTAATTTATTTCATACAGTTTCGGTGTGGTTTTAATAGGAATCTCTAGTTGTTATGTTGCAATTAACTCCTAAGAGATAATCTCTTTTAATTTACAGTGGTTAAAGTGATTATTCAACAGCAATTATGTATCACATTTACAACTCTAAAACATTTCTTTGTACCCACATCCTTATATTGTATGTGCCACATGTCTCTGCTGCTTCTGCTGTACTTGTATCAGACATAATAGCACAATAAAATGTGCAAATGTCATGTTGTTTTAGAAATGTTGAAATGTATTTCTGTCATGATACAAAGTGTTTAAGAAATGCCACCAAGTGTTTGAAACATGTGCAACACCACTTAGGTTTGTCCCTCTAATCACCTCCAGGTGTTTAATAAGCACAAACAGGTGTTTCAATCAATCAGACTTTATTTGTGTGGCACTTTTCATACAAACAAACTGTAACACGAAGTGCTTCATACACTGAAACCAAAATACACACACATGGACAAGCATGTGAATTATCATTATAATTCACATTTATTATGTTTTATGACTTTTTATATAGTGCATCAATAACCATTATCTGTGTTTATGAGTGTGGTCATAAAGTGTTATGAATGCATTATAACTGACTATGAATATCTTCAAAATGCATTACAGATGTGGTGTTCATAAAAAGTGTTGTAAACACTGTTAAAAAATGAAATGTAGTGTTAAGATGTGAATTTGAATTTAAAGGGACAATTAGACACCTAACAGGAGAGATGTGTTGTTTTAATTAATCAGCATACCCCCGTATACAGATCTTAAAAAGAAAATCGAGAATGTGTTAAAAGAAATGTGATGAATGTCTATTTTTTGTGTATAAAGAAAAGTTTCAAAAATGATTTTTTAACGGAAAACAAGTGAATTCTCATCAGTAAACCACACTTTAAAACTGATGTAAATTACAGTAAAATCTGAAAAGTATTTTACTGTAATAATGCCACACAGTATTATACCGTAAACAGTCCCACTCAGTGAATTGAGTCACTGCAAAATACAGGATACTTTAAAGGCTGATTCCACCAAACTATTACTTTATATGGACTAAACAAGTACTTGCATTTTTTTATTAAAGGTTTATTCCAAACAAATACCAAATAAATTGAATAGCATAGCCTACTGAAATAGGTTACTACTTTCTGCCTTGAAGTTCAACTTGGTTACTAAGAGTTGCATGCACAGTGCAATTTCTGAGAAAAAATAACATGACCGCTGCAATTTAAGAGGCTGCCATTATTTACAGTAATGTACTGTAAAATTACTGTAAACAGCAAAGCATCATGGAAAGGTGAAGGAAGAAAAGGAGGGAACTGAAATTTAAAAATTAACTGACGTCTAAAGTGTAGGTGCATCTAATAGCTAATGGCGTCGCACAACGCCAGATTTCTACCTGAGGAGATATTCCTTTTTCCAAGAAGAGCTTCCAGTTTGCATTTATTTTGGGGAATTTCAGCTTTGGAGCACATCTGCCAGCAAGTCTCAGCTGCTGCTACGATACAGCCTGCACAAGTAACGTAAGACATTTTTACCCTTTTTATTCTGCTAGGAAATAGCATTAATGTTAAAAAATCATAAAAAAAATCAGTGAGGCCTTTTCCATTTAAATTATCTGACATTTATAAAAGTGTTGAAACGAAGCAGACCATTTAAATGTTCAAACTGTTAGCAACGTTAGCTAATGTAGTTACGTTAGCTACCTTAGCAAGAAAGTGCTAAAAAATAGAATAATGTATGTTTTTTTCTATAAATTAAAATAAATATATTAAAATTACAAATATAGTTTTCTTAACATTTCATACAAGCCAATGTTAGTTATCGTTAGCTACATTAGCCAACGTTAGCAACGTTAGCCAGTGTTAGCTAATGTTAGCTAACGTTGGCAAACATGAACTGTTGAGAAAACTATATTTGTAATGCTTATAATTAAATATTCAAAACGTGTTATTGAAAAAAACATACATTATTTTTAGCTAAAGTTGGCTTATAAGTTTGTCAACATTTTCATTTGTTTGTCAACATTTTCATTTCACATTAAAATTAAAACAACACTTGCTTTCGCTGAAAGATAATTTAACTGCACTGACTAATACAGTGACAGTAAGGTCGTGTGTGTACCCGACTGTGTTTTGTTCTCCACAAAGGA
>NW_024704205.1:0-2288 GCF_008729295.1 Plectropomus leopardus | reverse complement strand
CAGAGCTGATATTAATTGTTAACAGCCGTAATAATAATAATGATAATAATAATAATAATAATAATGATAATAGAAACAGAATAAGATGATAAGCTGAGAGATGGTCTCCAGCAGCAGCAGCAGCGGTTTCTGTTGCTGAGCAGCTGCAGCGTGTTGCTTTGCTTTGTCAGTATTTGCTGCTGAATCTGTGATTTCTTTGCCCGAGTGCCGTTCCTCATCCATCCTCTAATACCCAACATAAACAAGCATGTTTTCTCTCTCAATAACCTCTTTATGAATTCATTCTTCACTCGGCTCAGCAGGGGAAATAAATTTCCATTCTTGGAGCAGTCGTCCCGGTCGAGGCGTACTTCATTGTGCTCGCTGTAATGTGACTGTAATCTGCTGCTGTGTGTGAATGGAGCTTTATCTGAGCGGGGGAAAGTGTCTCCTTACAGGTTGTGTTGCAGCGGGTATTGAGCTCATTAAATGCTCTCTAATTCACTCTGTTCTGCCGCCGTCCTCGGCTCCGTGCCTCCGCTCAATTATTATTATTCAAATGGAGGAGAACGCGGCGACGGGGGCCCGCAGAGACTCCCGCTCTTTATGACTGACACCCACTGCAGCTCCACGTTTTGGTTGGAAAGTTAAAAAATCAGAAATGCTCTTTGTGTTCAGCGGCCGTGGCGTGATTCACAGAGCCGTGAACGGCGAACGCCCCCAGAGGAGATTTCAGTCCTCGCCGGCTGCTCTGTTGTTTGTTTAGCCCGAGTGAACGTTAAAGGTCCCATGAAATGACTTCACTTCCTGCAACGAGCCGCCGTTTAATCTGATGGAGCGCGACTCAGGAGCACGCTCACTGACGCAACTGCACCACTGCAACAGTGTCAAAATACGCCGTTACAAGTAAAAAAAACTGCTTTAAAACCTTACTGAAGTAAAAGTACCATTGCAATAGTGTCAAAATACTGTTTCAAATAAAAGTCCTGATTTAAATCCTCACTGAAGTAAAAGTACCCCTACTACGTTGTCAAAATACTCTGTTACAAGTAAATGTCCTCTTTGAAAACCTGCTAAAGTAAAGTACCACTACAACAATGTTGAAATGATTTTTTACGAGTAAAAGGCTTGGATTAAAAACCTTCTTAAGTACAAGTACCCGAAGTACAAATACTCAGTTAGAGGTAAAAAGTCCTGATTTAATACCTCATAAGTAACCTTTACGACCTCTACGACAAAGTCAAAATACTCAGATACAGGTAAAAGTCCTGATTTTAACCTTAGTGTAGTAAAAGTACCTCTACGAGAGTGTGAAAGTACTCCTGTTGGACTGCAGTATTCTCAGCTTGCCGTGGTTCAGTGATCACCTGTGACATCAGCTCACCTTTCTGAACCTCTCCTCCACAGACGACCATAAGTTCAGCGAAGCCACAGCGGTGCTGTTCACCTGGATCGACCGCGGCGAAGTCAACCGGCGGACCGCCAACAACTTCTACTCTATGATCCAGTCGGCCAACAGCCACGTGCGGCGGCTAATGAGCGAGAAAGCTCAGCACGAGGAGGAGATGGAGCGCGCCAAGGAGGCCTTCAAGAACGCCCTGCTGGCCATCCTGACCCAGTGTAAGGACGCTTTATTTGTCTTTAACTCATAAGTCCATCGGGACGTCCATCAGGATGGCCCCCACAGGACCGAGACCGAGCGTCTGTCCGGGTGAGTTCATCACGTCACCACGCAGCGCTTCAGGTCATCGCTCTCAGGAATCAAACAGCTGTGAGTCAGAATAAGGAGGAAACAAATGCTTCCTAAAGAGGGCGAGCTAAAAACGATGAATGAAACTCGTCTTTGGTTATTGCACATTTTTAATAACATTTACACAAAGTCGATTTCAAACATATCAAAACAAGAAACAACAAGCCAACACCTGTTGAGTTTCAGCCAGCTGAACCTAAGAAACGCTTCATACACGCCGTCGATTTGATTTGTAGAAGTAAAATGTGAATCGGAAACATTTTCTGAATAATCCAATCACTGTAATTCACTGAGATGAGCAAAGTAAGAAAACGTCGATGAAGCCCAGAGATCAGTGGGGAACAAGATTAGAGCAAAAATAAGAGATTTGTTCTTAAATTGTTTCTTGCATGAGGCTCAATGTGTCATAAAATATGACATTTGTCACGTTTTTTAGTTTTCAGACCGAATTTCCTTATAATGAGCAGCCAGTATAATCCCCACACACATCAGACCCTGCAGTGAGGCTGCAGGGTCTGATGGTTTTGGTGGTTTTGGTGGTCTGATGGTGTTGGTGGTT
>NW_024704204.1:0-1175 GCF_008729295.1 Plectropomus leopardus | reverse complement strand
TCACAGTACTCACCGGGTACACGCCACAGTACACTGGGTACACGTCACAGTACACCGGGTACACGTCACAGTACTCACCAGGTACACGTCACAGTACACTGGGTACACGTCATAGTACTCACCGGGTACACGTCACAGTACACTAGGTACACGTCATAGTACACACCGGGTACACATCACAGTACACACCGGGTACACGTCACAGTACACACCGGGTACACGTCACAGTACTCACCGGGTACACGTCAGAGTACACACAGGAACACTGCGAGTACACACAGGAACACAGCAGGTACACGTGGGTACACAGTCAGTACACACAGGAACACAGGTATTGATCGTGTGACTTGTTGCTGTGAAACAGAGGAGTTGCCAAAGAAGGTGGACAGCATCACGCCGTACACGATGGCTCTGATCGCCAAATACATCGCTCGCCATCGGCTGAGGGAGACGAGGCTGCTGGACACCATCGCGGACTTCCTGGTGAAGAAGGCGGAGTACCTGGACAGTAAGGTGAGGATGGGACCGGCAGTCAGGCGACCGCAGTACCCGTGTGGCGGACTCTGCAGGTGTGTTTGTGTCCTCAGGTGATCCAGAAGCTGGTGTTCCCGTTCAGCAGGATGAGCTACCGTCCGTCCAACGAGCAGCAGTTCTTCTCCAGGCTGGAGGAAGTGGTGGAGCTGAAGGCGCTCAGCTCACCGCTCGCCACCGTCAACATCCTCATGTCCCTCTTCCAGCTGGGACACTTCCCCGGCCTGGTGCTGCACCGCGTCTTCTCCTCCGCCTTCATCAGCAACGTCACCAGTCAGTACCCAAGCAAAACCAGTACAACCAGTACAACCAGTTCAACTAGTACAACCAGTACAACCAGTACAACTGAACACAACCAGTGCATCTCAGGACCTCTCAACAGAACCAGTACAACCTATACAACCAGTACATCCCAATACATCTCAGTACATCTCAGTATAACCAGTATATCTCAGTACATCTCAGTACATCTGAGTATAACCAGTACATCCCAGTACATCTCAGTATAACCAGTACATCTCAGTACATCTCAGTATAACCAGTACATCCCAGTACATCTCAGTACATCTGAGTATAACCAGTACATCCCAGTACATCCCAGTACATCTCAGTACATCTCAGTATAACCAGTACATCTCAGTACA
>NW_024704203.1:0-2911 GCF_008729295.1 Plectropomus leopardus | reverse complement strand
CCATTTGACCCAAAGTGTGTGAAGCTGAAGCTGGGCTACCGGCTTCGCCGATCCTTCCTCTACATCACATAACATCACGGGGGTTTCCTTTCCACCTGGCTTCCCTTTGACCTCAGTGTATCTCAGACGGGGACGATATGGAGGCCGAAGCCCTGGCCCTGCAGTTTGAGCTGGTCTCCATGGTAACTAGTGGCGGTCATAGGCAGTGGCAGCAGTGGGAGGTGCGGAGCCACGGGATGCGGCACTATAATAATAAGGGGAACCTGAAAGTTAACAGAAGAACGAGCCGTTGGAAACCACGAGGTCAAATGTCATGTAAGACAGAGAATATGTGAAGCTTTGATATCTTTATTATTGCTTTTGAATATGATTTTAATTTTTAAGGAGAACACCACCTAAATTAAAAAATCTGTTATTCGCTTGGCTTAGTTCAATCAATATTTGTGAACATGAGATACTTTCTCTAAAAGCCAGAAACCAGAGAAGTAAGTGTCAAACTTGTGATGTCATTGGGTTTTAAGTCTGGAGCTGATCCATAGATGATAAAGAGAAGTTTGATTTTATGGATCCACAGATATTTTTTTTTTCTTTTTTTGTACCCAGATGAGCTTTATTCTATTGTCATCTTTATGTTTTAACAGAGAAAATTTACCCATACACTTTGAACATCCTCTTGGGTGCTTTCTGAATAATCTAGAATATTTATCCCAAGTTATTGTCTGGAGCATCTCTAGACTTTATACCATTTGAAATCACAAATTTGAGTTCTGCGCTCTCAAAATGAGCTCTCTAGTTTTTGGATTTGGAAGAGATTTGTCAACTTTAGTTAAATTTCAGGACTGTCTTAGATAATTGGAATAACATGTAGGAAATTTGAAAACTGACTTAGTTCCCCTTTAAAGTGTATTATTGGTGCAGTATGTTTGACAGTTTTTCTTACACAAGAGAAAGTCGCTTACTTAGTAATGCTGGATTGCTGAACCGCCACGCTTCATTGTAAGTGGTGTATTGTGGATGAGAGTATGGGTTTCCAGAAAAGTCCCCTCCTGGAGAATTAATCAATGAAACCAAACATTAGCACAGAGCTAACAAAGTGAAATGACTGACAGCTATTGTAAATTATTTTGCTGTAAAAAATGTTTTTACACCAACTTAAATTTCGGTTACATTACATGTTTTATCCTGCTACTTGTACAGCTCGTCTCCACAGACCCTTCAGGTGAATTGCATTATTAATCATCTGTTGGTCCAAAGGATTTCCCTCCATTCTTTCCCTACGTGAGTGCTTTTTCCTCTACTTTTAAGCAATGATGCCTCACTTCAAAACTCACTAATAGGTTCTCTGAAGCTCTCATTCGATCTTTGTCCTCCCTGTGCAGGTTGTGGTGGTGTAAAGGACAGGAGGCTAAGGGGATGTCAGAGAGCGATGCTGTGGGTCCACAGGTTTCCTTCTTTTACGAGACTATAAAGGCTGGATTTTATATGAAGCTGCTGAAGAATGGCCTTTGCTTTAACAGTGTTTGGGGCCAGCCACTAAATCTTAGTCACTCTCCACCAGACGAAAAAAACCCTCTGGATTAAGAAGGTAGCAGTGCTTGTATAAGTACATAAGCACTCTCAAGTGGCATTTAATCTAATAATGCATAAGTAATTTTCTTACATTCAGCCATCAGCTTTCACCTCCATGTTTATGTTAAAATGTTACGTGAGCTCACTTGTAAATACTGCATGCCTGCTTTGATTATTGGTCAGTGTGAGAGGTACATGTCTCTGAGCAATAAAAGGAATTGTGTTTTCAGTTGTTTGGAGGAGAGATCTACACACGCTGGCAGCTATAGCATCCCCACTGCTGGTCGTGTAACTCGAGCTCATCCCTGAGAGAGATAGTGATTTAAATATTTACAGGCCCTCCACGCCTCTGTGTTTTGACCCTTAACTGTTTGCTGTGAACCTGAACTGCAGGTTAAGTAGAGGGGAAAGAGATACGCTCTGCAGCCCTGGGTGTCCGGGGAGGCGAGGAGAGGAGCAAAAGCAGTGTTTATCGACGGGGCTGGTGAGAGTGCGCTGTGTGGACACGGTGAGGGTAATGAGCGCTGGGAGCTGGAGTGTAACTGAGAGGAACTGTCCTATCACACGGCCACTGATTGTGGTGATCGCCTATCGAGTTCATCTAATGTCCTCGTCCGTAGACGCTAACCACACGCTAACCGCAGTCTAACAAAGCTATAACAAGCTCGCTTCAATCGTTTGGGTCAAGAGCTTTAAGGTTTCTTCACTCTCATATAGTGAATGTGTTTTTTTGTGTGTGTTACATGTATACTGTTAAAGACATCGCAAAAAAGCACTTGTTTGGCTTTAAGTGACCTCAACAAGATCAACTGAAGGGGACTACCCACTAAAAATAAAACCTCTAAAAGTAAAATTAATGGCATCATAAAAAGGGAGTAGTGCCACCTACCAGGAACCATTCCAGCGAGTGTGGAGGTGGGGTAGCTGCCTTGTCCTGTGGGGGGGACATGAGGCGGGTAGCCAGGTAAGGTGGTGCTGGCCATGTCTCGACCTGCAGGCACACAGGAGGGAAAATCTTACAAGGACGTTTGAGCACAGAAAAGTTAAATATAAATGTGTATTTTACATTTTTACTTAATGGAAAAGCTTAAGAATATACATATTTTTTTCATTTTGTTTTATAAATGATTTCTCCATAAATGCTACAATTATGATATTTAAAGAACAAGAAATACAATAAAATCACCAAAGTAGAGTGACATAGACACTAAGAATAACAAACAATAAGAAGCTACTGTCTGTCACAGTGAATCACACCAATTAATTTCTAACAACATGCACAGTATGAAAAATAATTTTGCTGTAGTCCAAAAAAAATGGTTAAAATGCAAAAATGTTACAG
>NW_024704202.1:0-1685 GCF_008729295.1 Plectropomus leopardus | reverse complement strand
TTCACTGTAACAAATTTTCCCATACTGTAACAAATAGCTGTAAAAAATACAGCAAAATTCTTGCAGTAATGTACAGAATATTTGGAAAAAGAAAGCAAAATGCTATAAACCTTGATGCTTTTTGCAGCCAATATCACACCGAAAACCTCACATTCTACTGTAGAATACTGGAATAAATGTACCTTTAATATACTGTTGATGTAATTTATATTAATGACTCTGTAAATAAGGATAGGACACTCAAAATTACAGCTAATCACCTTTTTATGCACTGAATTATTTTTATATTTATAAGTCTGAATAGAATTACTTTTACAAATGTAGGCAATCCTGCCTTTGCTGCTTATTTACCACATATTGTATATTGTAACATTATTTTTTCTGTCACAAATGTTTTGATTGTCTTTATTGGCCAGCACCGTGTGTTGCATGTAATGTATGAATTGTGCTATCGTTTGTTTTGCAGAGGTTCCTACCCTCGAGAAGGACACAACCAGGGAGCTTTCTGTTGGTGAACTGCTGGAGAGAGCAAACAGAGACCGCAGTGAGTAAAAACTTAAAATGTAGCCGCAGTTACCTAATTTTATGAAGTTGTTGCAACTTAGAAATAACAAATGGAATTAACTTTCTAAGTGTTAGCAACTTCAGTAAATCAAATTAGCCTGATCATGACAAAGAGGATTTTTCCAATGATGAAGTTAGAAGACTGCGAGTCCTGTTTTCTTAACATGTTTAAGAAAATGCAAATATGATTGATTAAAGTGCAACCAGCAGAATACAGATATATAAACTAAAACTTGGTTTACTGAAGTTTCTACAACTTAGAAAGATTGATTCAATTAAACTTATCATTTTTAAGTTACAATAATATCAGAAAATTGAGTAAATATAACTAAATTTTAAGTAAACTCATCAGTAAGCTATTAAATGAACATAAATTAAGATTAATAGTTATATTTACTCACATTATTTGAAGGCAATCTGTTTCCTTCACTGTAAAATCTCTAAAGTTGATTTAACTTAAGAACAAAAAAGTCAATGAAACATGATTGCCTTGAAAAACTAAATATAACTATGAGTCTTACTTTGTTATTATTCATCAAATTGTTAAATTTACTTAAAATTTCGTTATTTTCCTGAATTTTGTGAAGTTATTGAAACTAGTAAAAAGTAAATCAGGCTTTCTATGTTTTAGCAACATCAGTGAACCAAGTTTACTGTGCTATATATTTTAATTCTGCTGGTTGAAAACTAGTTGATCAAATTTTTATTTTCTTAAACATGTTCACAAAACAGAACTTACAGATCTCCTAACTTCATCATTGGCAAAATCATCTTTGCTCTTTGTCAAGTCGAGTCAGACTAACTTGGTTTGTTGAAGGTGCTGACACTTTAGGTAATACCACTTGACATTTTTAAAGTTAACAATCACATACAAACATAAATTAAGAGTTCTAGTTATATTTACTATCCTTTTTCAAGACAATCGTTTTCCAATATTATTGTAAGTAAGATGAACTTGACAGATTTTACAGTGTGGATTTTTAAAAGTAACATGTAACATCATCTTATCAGCTTTTACACAGGATTTTAGTGTCAGTAGCAGTCAGTTTGTGCAACAGCTCAATCATCAAATCAACCATTGATGACCTGCTGTGTTACTGAACCTTGCTGCCAGTGGCGAC
>NW_024704201.1:0-1247 GCF_008729295.1 Plectropomus leopardus | reverse complement strand
ATAATTTATAATGTAAATACAAATTTTAAATTATTTTATAGAATTATTGGAATTTTAAGCATTTTTCAGGTACTTTTTTTTAAATACAATTCACAGTTAATATTTGAATCATTTTTTCTTTCATTGCTTATTGCCTTCTTACCGTTTTTGAAAGCTAAGGCTGAAAAGGGCTAAATAAGTCCATGCAATAATGTAACTAACAAAAATAAACCAGATGTATTTATTGTTATCTTTAAACGCATTTTAAGGCTCTGGATGATTTTTATTTTTCGACATATGTTGAACAATGGCCTGGAAGGTGGATAAAACATCAGTCTTTGGGCACTGTAGAAAAATGTTTGCAACTCATCTAAAAAAATAACATTTGTACTGATACACATGCAAACAACCAGTTTGTGCACTTCCTTTGTGTCCACCTCTGTGGTGCACCGAGGGGAAATCCTCCGTCCTTCCATCCCTCTCTCTCCCTGTGTCTCTCTCCTGGAGCTCTGTCTGTAGTCCTCTGTCATGAAAGCTAAAGTCCCCACTATTTCCCAAAGGGAGCGGGAATCAAAACCTGCCATTGGTATTCCCAGCACAGACCTGCATCCATCAATCATCTCATCTAACACTGGCTCTGAGGCTCAAAAGGAGCTATTCTCTTTCTGGAGTCCCTCTACATGTATCGAAGGGACGTGTCTTAGAACAAAAGACAAGGAGTGCCAATAAATCCCCAAAGATAGAATGACATTAAGCTGTTAGAAGGAAATGGATCCGGCATCAGGGGCACTTTGAAAACTTCTGCCTCAACTTACGGAATTCTAAATGAAGATATGTGCCTTAAATACCCGCTTGTGTAACGACAGAGGGAAGAGGCATACTGTTGATGGTACAGTAACATGTTCGCTGGAGGGAGTGGGATGGAGGAGGCTGTGAGAAGCATGATGAAAGTTGTGGAATGCTTTCAAGATCAGTGTGTGCTCCGACAATGTGACAGCCTCTCATTACTGCGGAGGGATATCACATGTTTGGACCATTGGAGGGCCTCAAGTGGAGTCCTGCTGTTTTGCCATTTTTTTTAATAAAAATGTTTAGCTCACCATCTTCTCAATGTTTTGTTGTGTAGTTTTCATTTCAGAAATATATACTTATAATATAACAGCCTGGCTAACAGAATGATGGTTTGCATATGTGGCTGTGTACCTGTAAACATGACTTTAAAGGATTGAAAGTTTAGAAGAACCTGAAATCAGGGCCAGATTAACATA
>NW_024704200.1:0-5297 GCF_008729295.1 Plectropomus leopardus | reverse complement strand
CAAAATATAATTTAAGTTTTTATTTGTTTCAATGTAATCATGCAAATAGTGTCCTTATCTATATGTACACATCCTCAAGAGGACTGTGAAAAAAACACAATTTTAAAACAGCTAGAATACACAATTAACATTTCCTTTTTTTAATACATCCCAGAGATTACTTTTTAAAAAAAAATGTAATTTAATAATTTGTATTTTTTTTGGGATACTTCTTAACATCAGGCACTCCAGTGCATTTACATTTAAATATGGATTAATGTAAATTGTCCTTTTTTAAATAAACAAAATACAAAAAGTTACAAATCACCAGTGATAAAGCCCGTCACCTCCATGTTAGTGAAAGGGAATTTAACTGGAGCTCTGATTCTCTGCCTGGACCTGATTGGGTCGAACTGAAATCATGTCGGCTCTGCTCCAGTCTCCCTGTGTTATTTTTTTAAATTATTTTTTTAAATGCAGACCTTATAGTCTGTGGAATATCAGTATGAATAATATACAGGCTGTGTTGAAGCCAAATGAGCCGTACTTAACATTTTGGACAGAGAAGAGACATGCTGGAGAATGTGTCAAAATTTTCTGTAACCGCACTGAAGACTTAGATTGATTGTGATAAACATTTAAGCATTTTAAAGAGATTTTTTTTTTAAATAGCAGAAATTCACGTTTTTAAATAGAAAAAATGCTGCTGTGGTTTAGACAGAATCTATGCAGATTCATGCAGGGTTCGGCCTGATTTTCTTGCTGTGATTGAGTCAGACGGGTGCATGGGCCAGCCCTCGATACGGGGGCTCCACCCCTCATCTCTACAGCAAAAATACTCAGAACAATGTCACCAGCGCAAGAAGACAGTGTATTTGGGATATTTTGGCTTCACTTTGTGCAGTGGGAGGAAGTGGAGATGTGTCATCCATCTTTAAATACAGTCTGTGATTAAAATGGTTGAATGAGGTACAAGTGTCACCAATACATGGTTTGTCCACCAGAGAGCACCGAAGGTTTATTTTTACTCTGTGAAATGTCCTGCTCAGTATCTTATAACATGAGACATAAAGCAACCAAAATCTAACAGATCTGTATCAAAATTTTATGCTTAAATCATCTATTTATGAAAAAAAGTAAATACTATTGAATGATATATTGCCATAATTCCCAAATGTCATTATTAGCATCAGCCACGTAAATTGAGTCTTGATGAGGCAATATTGTGAATGTTTTGTGTCCATAACCCACTTAAACAAATTTCAACGCTTCTTCAGACCCAAAGGACCTGCTTTCAGTTAAAATCCCGAAACGAAACTTTACAAAAGTTTTAATCTGTGCTGCCGTTGACATTGAATCCACATTGGCTCATGATTCTGATCCACCCATTTTTAAATTTACCTAAAAGTCTATTTTTTAATTTTCATGATAATGAGGCAGAGCTCTGTGACCGGGAGCTTGCTGGGAGGCCAGGGTGTACGACAACTTTAAAAAACACCAGTGACCTTCATCATCATCATCATCATCATCAGTGACATTATAAATCTTTTACTTTACCCAACGACACGGTCAGAATGGAGCATGCTCTATGGTGGAGACGGCACAGGAAGAAGAGAGAGAGGGAGACGACAGTTATCTGTTCAGTGAACCAATCAGCATTAACACAGTGTCACCGGGACAACGAGGAGAGGAGGAGAGAGGAGAAGAGGAGAGGAAAAAAGGAGAGGAGACACTAATAGCCGGGTAGGAAACTGATGCTACATTTGTGTCAACGTGCGTTTCTTATTGTCAATAAATCCCACGAAAAAGATAAAACCATCAAAGAATTGATCCTTATAACGAGTATTGTCTGTGTTTTGCTCTGTGTCACAGAGATACGAAACATATCGCTCATAACTGCGAAGTCTCCAACTGAGGATTCATATCTTTGACTCTCAAGAGGCGGTCCTAAAACAGTTTTCCAAAAACATCTATTTGAGTAACATCACTATGACACATTTACATACTTCTACAGGGTAGGACAGTCAAAGCATTGAGAGCTGGATGACACGTTGCTGGTTTTGGTGTTTGTTGGGGGATTTGTTGTCAGAAAGAAAACATTGGATATCATCAGACTCTAACTTAAAAATCTAAGATCAACCATCAGAGTTTCCCATCCGGCTCTCAGATAACTAAAGACACAACAAAGTGGATAAGACACATTACTACAGCAGAGACAGATACCTGTCTGACAGTCAGGTAATCACATGACGAGAGAAGAGGTGAAGAGACAGAGACAGGTCGAGTCAATTAATTAGTCTTCACAGTCACACATGCACATTTCAGATGAAAACTTGGGGGCAAAACTTCCGGGTTAATGATAAAGACGTTGTTATTGTTCTGAGCAGCGTGCTGAGGCCACACACCGCAGCTGAGTCTCAACACAGGGGGCTGCTGCACAGTCTGTCCAATACTTTCCCAAACAAAAAGACAGACAGAGGAAGGACAGACAGTTTAACAGACACAGGGGAGGACAGACAGTGAGGCCTACCTGTGGTGGATGGAGGGGTGGGGGAGGAGGGGCATGTGGGAGGTGAACTGGCTCCAGAACCTGCAGACAGACAGAAAAACATCAGGAACTGTGAGAAAAAATGGACGTAGCAACTGTGTTGTCACCCGATGGTTTGTGGACTGACGTTCTGAGGCCTCCAGCATTTTGGCCCTTTATGGTGCCAGAAGTGACCACATTTGTGATTCACAGACTGGCGCAACGCCACACAGACAGCCTGTCACTCAAGTGGCCCCGCCCTTAAATATGCGCCCTGAACTATGAATGAGACCCGGTGTCTCAGTGACACTACCTGCATAAATAAAAACTTAACGTTTTTGATATCTTACAGCTCTGCGGGAGAAGCGTCAACATCTCCTGACCCGATAAAGACTGATACATCAGACTGTGCGGAGGCAAAAAAACACGCATCGAACGAACTGCAACCTCTAGGACTGAAAAATGAAGCCAACGCAGAAGTGCCAAAAACTGCAGTTCCTCTAATGGCCACTTGAGGCTGACTCCAGAAGCGTCCCAATTCTGTCACTGCTGGCTCCATTTACCCCGATGTTAAAAAGTCTAACTTTACAGTGGAAATAAACATGTTTACAGCCTGGCACAAAAGAAAAAAATAAAACAGAATATGTCTGTTGGCATTGCACAAGTACAACGAAATTTAAATGCAACCCTTACAGTGCAAGAAGAGAAAAACTACAAAAAGGTAAAAAAAAGAAAAAAAAAGTGAAATAAATAATTAGCAGCCTCAAACAGCAGGCAAGAGACACAGGGTAATAACAGCGATGACTCACCAGAGTTATTGTTGTTTCTGACAGAGACGTCTTCTTCATTTTCATAAGCCGACTGTCTTGACTTCTGCAAACACCACAACATTATTTTAGATTTCACTGTGAAGTTGCTTTACTATAGCCAACATGCATCATTTTACTTTTATAAAATACAGTAAAGATCAGGACAGCACTTTGATTTTAATTTTTGCCAATTTTTAATTTTGGCAAAATTAAAAATTCAAATTGGAGTGCTTTCCTGATCTTTACTTTGTTACTTTGACTGAGGATACAGCGCCCAGTCAAGACCGTCTGAAAGGTTTAATCGTGAGTGCGTTGTGCTTCATGTGCCATTTACTGTGTATTTTTAGAGTTAAAATCTACCTGCTTTTCCACAAACCTCAAAGAGAAGTGCATAAAAAACATTTATTAATTTCAGTCTTTCTAAACAGTTGAAATTATTCCTGTGGGACAAAGATAAACAATGACAACATACTCCACAAATCTTTCACAGTCACAGAGATACTGGACTGCGCGCGTGCGTGCGTGAGTGAGAAAGAGAGCGAGGGAGACGCTGCTGCGTACCTTCCTCGCTAGAATCTTCCTCCTCTTCCTCTCCTCCTCAGAGCCGTGGTGAGACTGAGCTCTGGTCAGCCTCCTGTGCTGGTGGAGCTTCAATCAAACATTAAGACACAAAATTATTCTCCTTACAAACACCGAACTTCATATTTACAAGCTGCAATATGCAAACTTTTATAAAACCTGCACTGAAAAGTTTCAGCTTTTAGAAATGACTGAAGTGTTGCCATCTTCAAGCAAAAAGTGGCAGCTACATTGTCTGCAACAGTGGCCCAAAATATACCAGTAAGCCCTCTATTTCTTATTTTAAATACTGTGTGCTATGATCAATTGTTTCTTCGTTGGTGTGAATAAAAACATTTAAATCAGTTCATAGTTCAACATTACATTAGAGATAAGAAAATATGAAGTAGCTGCTGAGAGTCAAACTGCATTCACTTTATATTTGTAAAGAGAAAATACGGGTGTCAATGCTGTCCGTTCCTGCAGTCAGCGTATTGAGTTTTTGTGTTTCAACATGAAAAGGTTGTGGGAAATGATGTTGCAAAGTCTTATATGATGCAAGAGCAAACTAAAACTCCTCTCCGCAGCACGTACTGCGTTCTCCTTATCTAGAAGGGACACGACCTCCCAAATGTCTCCGGTGGAGGTGCTCAGTGGAATAAATCAAAGATGTTTAATGAGACATTTAGTGACCTACCACTCTCTGCTCCTCCTGCAGCCTCTTCTCCAGACTCTCCTTCGCCGTCCTCAGCGCCTCTTTTAGTCTGCTGGGAACCTGCAGGATTTAGATTTTGGCTTCATGTTTGTTTCTTTTTGTTTTCAATTTTCTGAAGCAAAGCTTGTGCGTGCATGAACAAACTATAAGACATCAAAACCAAACTGAGCCTCTCACCTTGATCTGGAGTTTCTCTGAGTGTTGGAGCTGGACGTCACTGAACAGCCTGCAAAAATAATAAAATAATTTTGAAAAATATATAACATTTCTGGGGGTTTTTTGTATTCTTTTCTCACGGACACAAAAGCAGAAACTGTTCCTAAATGGATGCATGATGCTGACAGCTTTTCAACACTAAACCACGTACAGCAAAAACACTTTTCTTCACAGTCAAGGCTGAAGACTTTTCTATTTACCACTGCCTTTTCACTTTTTATTTAGTTTTTATTTTTCTTCTCCCTTTTCTTTTCATTCCCTGACAAAGGAAATCTTAAAAATTACATATAAAATAAAAATAAAATAAAATAAAACTGCCCTTTAAAAAATAAAATGTGCATTAATTTCTGGCACTGCAACTTTTATTTTGTATTTTATACCTGTCTTAGTATTTTTTTAGCTTGTTTTAACTTTCTATTTTGTAGCTCCTTGCTCTTGCCTTATTAAACACACATCATCTGATACGAGTCCCAGTCTATAGAGTTCACTGCAA
>NW_024704199.1:0-4473 GCF_008729295.1 Plectropomus leopardus | reverse complement strand
TAAGACGTCACCGCGTGGGGTGACCCCCCCCAGGCAGAGCCCCTCTGTCGTCAGGCTACTGCAGGACAGCCGGCATTTCATATCACGTTAGATTTCATTCCTGTAGATGCGCTGAAACGTCACGGAAATGTCTTAATATATGAATGTGATTTTCTGTTTTCATCCTTCATTTTTCACGTTTTTTATGATCTCTGTTTCGTGTGGTTTATCTGCGACTAGGTAAATATGAATTTATGAATTTAAAGCACATTAAAGTTGCTCTGAAGTGTATTTCCATATGCAGCCCCCCCCCCCCCCCCCCCCCCCCCCCTTTAGTGCAATGTACTGTTTTGGAAACCATGTGGGTGTATCGAGTGAGCACGCGTATCGAGCGGGCGCCATATCAAGCGAACACGCGTATCGAACGAGCGCCGTATCAAGCGTGCACTTGTATCGAGCGGGCGTCATAACGAGCGAGCGCCGGGGCGATACGTGCGCTCCCGAAGAGTCACACCATTTGATCCGATTGCTGTGAATACGATGCTATTGACACGTAGAAACTTTTGCGGCAGCTTCATTGAGCGCAGCGGAAGGAGCGGGCGTGAGCTTGCATGCGGCGCGTTCACGCCGTGTCTACGGCGGCGACGGGTGGCGAGCTTTGCATGATCTGCTGCGCTGCATGTTTTAGCAGGCGGGAGACTCAGTCTGGACTTACTAGCGTCGCCTCGAGGGCGTGAGAGCTGAACACGAGCTCCTCTTCATTCACACGTTCACGTCGTCCTACTTTAACCCTTTGAGACCCGGAGCGACGGCACTTTTCTTGTGCTGCTTTTAGACGTCTCAACTATCTCAGCCTCTGAACTCTGAGAAAATGAGTTTGATTTCTTTGAAAGTGTAAAAAAAAAAAAAAAAGGCAAAAAGCAACTTGCTGAGAAATGTCCCACAAATTGCAGGAAATTAGGGAAAGGTGACGACACGTATATACTTTTTCAGTTTCTTTGAAGGATTTTTTGGGTTATTTTTCTTGTTTGTTTTTTTTATAATAAATATTAAATTGAACATCTTGAATAATAAAAAATGAAATGCTCTTTAAATAATGAAAAAGACATTAGCGATTTGGCAAGAAATGTCTGTAAGAAAATAGTAAGTGTTGCCTGAAAATGAGTTAAAACAAGGAGTAACAAGTTGTTCTGAAAACTTTATTTCTAATAATCAGAAACAGTAAAACCCACCAAACAGGAAAAATGCATACATAGATCTTTTTCCAATTTCTTTTAGGATTTTTTGAGGTAATTTTCTTGTTTGTTTTTGAATAATATTTAACAATAAATATTTAATGTAATAACTTGAATAATAAAAAAAAGCCTTTTAAATTTTAATTAAAAAAAAACAAAACATGGGGGGCAATGAGCAACTTGGTAAAAAATGTTCCACAAACTACAAAAAATTGGTAGATTTAGGAAATTATTTTAGAAATGAGAGTGAAAAATGTGCAGAGCACAAAAGAAAAAAGCAACAGGAAAAACCACAGTTATTATCTGAATTTGTCATTTACACACAGGTCAGACTTTATAGGAACCCTGTTTGACTTTCCTTTTCTTTTTTTTTTCTTTTTATTTTTTTTAAATTTCAGGTAATTTTCTTGCACTTTTTACAAATTTCTCGTTTGGTTGCTCATCGCCTTCCTCCCACGTCTTTGAAAGAATCGGGCCAGGCTCAGGTTTCAAAGGGTTAAGTCGCACCAACATTAGAAAACATCATTTTTGACACATTTGACAACAACTATGCAGAAACGAGCACACGCTGTTTGGACTTTTCGTTTCTTCGTGAACTTTTTTTCGCAAAATGAAGGAATAAAAAACAGCAGAAGTAGCGGATGTACTCTCGATGACACTCTTACGATACTCGATATTATTATTATTATAATCAAAGATCTCCTGTCGTCTCGCTATTGATGCTTTGCATGTAACCACAGAAGTGTAGTTAGACGCACCTGAAGAAGTAGAAACGCTGTCAAATCCGACGAATTCATCTCAGAAACCAAAAAATAACAATGAATCTTAATTTTAGATTTACTTTCTATCTAAGTGTTAAGTTTACTTGAAATTGAGCTGCATTTACTTAATTTTGTGAAGTTGCAACTTAAAAATGACAAGTGAAAGTGACCGAGTCCTCGTTAGTAAACGAGTTAGTCTGACCGAACGTGATCTTCACAAAGAGGATTTTGCTGATGGATTTAAGAGATCTGCCGGTTCTATTTTTAGAAAATAGAAACATGATTGAGACCAGCAGAATATAAACGTATAAAACAGTTAACTTAGTTTACTGAAGCTTCGAAAACTTGGACTGATTCTCATCTAAAAACATGGTGGCATCATGACAAAAAAACAGGCATTTAAAGGGTTAAAATTCTGAAAATGAATGAATATTTGATATTTATGTTTAGGACTGATTTTGGTAAAAAAAAAAACAAACTAAAAAATAAACCAACAAAAGAAAATCAAATTAATCTCTAATATTTGTCAAAGCTTGATTTTGAGCATCAACGTAATCGAATGAAATTTTGAGTAAACTTCACAGTTTGAGATAAAGTAAACTTTATTAAGATTAATAATTGTCACATTTTTCTGTCTGAGATTTAAAGAAGGTAAACTGGAGGCGTCAGGTTTGGCAGTGACGTAGGAACTCGTCTCACCCTCTCGGCTGATTTCATCAGCGTGAAGTCGTCACAATCTTGCACTGAACCTTAAATAGTTAAACTTTTCTCGTTCGATTTTTCCTGCTCACGGAGAATTTGAAACATTATTCCGTTAAGCGCTCCAGGACGCGGGCGAGTCTCACGAGTCTTTTCTTAAAACTGACAGTAAGAGTCTGATGAAGGACGCAAGGAAAGAAAAAAAACGGGATTCAGCCACATCGTTGCCAACTCGCGGTCACAGTGCCTCCTCCACCGTGTCGGGAAACGCCTCATTCACCCGCTAACGCCTCACCCTCGCACCCTCCCCCTCCTCCTCACCTCCCCGTCCCCCCGTCTGTCCCTCAGAGAGACAGACGGCCGTGTCGTCCCCGTCACATTAAGCCTACGTACACCGAGCTGCCTCTGACTTCACCACGATGCATGGCTTTCTGTTTATCGCCTTACGTAGCTGACATCGTCTTTAGGGGTCGACCGATAACGGTTTGTCAGGCCGATAGTTATCGGTAGTTAATGAGACCAGGAACCGATATTTGGAGCCGATACGCATCCACGATAAAGATGAAAATCTTTCTCAATATTCAGAGTTTAAAATATATAAATTCTCCAACACAAAACTTTGTTTAAATACTTTTAACAAAACTGAAATGTTCAACTTCAAATCCAGAAAGTTCCCAGAAACTTTTTTTTTTAAAGTCAAGTGAAAATCTAAAAAAATGAATAAAATAAATAACTCCACAAAGTTTTACAAACTGAAAGTTCCTCTCTTGCTGACACTTCTTTTTGCAATTTTTGCAATTAATGTTATCGCGATTATTAAAATAAATACAGAAAATCTGCAAAATGCCAAATATCGGCCTCGATAATCCATCGGACCCCTAATCGTCATTTCTGTCCATGAAAACCGCTGAGGGTCGCCGAGGCTCGGCGGCCGGCGAGGACGACGCGCTTAACGAGCTGAAACTGTTGAGTCCCCCCCCCCCCCCCCCCCATCCCCCGAGTGTGTGTTGTAGTGTGTGTGTGTGTGTGTGTGTGTGTGAGCGCGTGCATGCGTCTGTGTGTGCGCGCGCGTGCGTCTGTGCGTGTGCGTGCAGGCAGAGGGTAGATCGGTGCGTCTGGAGGGACGCAGCCTGGCTGGCGGCGCCAATGGCGTTTCTCTGCGAACAGACGGCGCCGCCAGCCGAGCGGCTCCAGACTCACTCGGATGCGGACGACGTGATTCCTTCGCTTTCTTCTGGTTTCGGATCCTGTTTCGTGTACCTCCATTGTTCTGTGTTTTTTTTTTTAAGACGTTTTGATTTCTTTCTTTTTTTACTATATTGAATTCAATAACTGACTGTAATTCCAGTGTAAACGTGTTGCGGTTGAAATGATGTCATTTCAGTGAATCGGGAGGGTTAAATGTGAGAGGGGGGTCAAAACGAACGGTTTTATGTTTTGTACAGATTGATAAATTGTACAATTGTGTCTATATCTTAAGTTATCAGTTCATCTTAATAAAGCGCACCAGTCATAAACCTTTACATGATGTCGTCTTTTCATTTGATTTCCTCTCAGCGCGCTTTGTTCAGGGGCCACTTTTGTAAAATGTTCAGGGGCCAATCACAGCAGCCACATGCATGTTTAAGGATTTAACGAGGTTTCGGGATTGTAACGACTTGCCTGTCATTAAAGTGGTTTGAGAGGATGAGGTCCTGTATGTTTGTGTGACGCGCTGCTGCTGGTTCATAAGCTCGCTGAGTCCAGGAAAGTTTTAATCATTTAATACCTCAAAACATCACAGCTACTTCAGCGGCTTT
>NW_024704198.1:0-2356 GCF_008729295.1 Plectropomus leopardus | reverse complement strand
GGGGGGTCCCTGTACTGAGGGAGGTACTCTCAACACTTATCACAGTCTTAAATGTGATGGGTTGATACGGCTCCAACTACAAACTGAAACTAGAAGGACGTCGTAATATACTGTGGAAGTAGATAAGCGTTTCAACCTACGGTTGCAGCTGACACTGCGGGTGTAATTGAGCAGTTTCCTCCCTCCTGTCAGGTCCATCTCGGGGCAGATGCTGGAGTTTTTGGGACACAGATCCCTCTGCATGTTGTGAAGAGTTTGGGCCATGGCGCACACCACGTCAATCACAAACTGGACCATCCCCTCCTGCTCGTACTGGAAATCGATGCCAATACGCTGCTGACCTGAGAGACACACACAGAGAGGACAAACAGATGTATTATTTACAGGGAAAATTCACGTTTCCTTATTCCTGTGCAGCTCCCCTAACCCCCCAGACAAAAAGGTGACAAAAAGTTGAAACTGAAAAAGGAGTGGAAATAAACATACAAAAAAATAAATAAATAAATAATATTGAGTGACATGAAGATTGTCATCGACCTCTGAAAACCCTCCCGCTCAGCCACCCTGGCTCTGAGGGCTCACTTGTCGAGGCGGTAAGGTGTTATAACTACCCAAGAACAGCGACTGACAGCCTGAGCTTAATACAATTTAATTATAACTTCAGTAAAGAAGTATCTTAACAACAGGCGGCCATGTGTTTACCGAAACAAAAAACAAAAGTGCGCTTAAGGAGTTTTAAATGAAGAATTTGGAGCTTGATCAGAACTTTAATTTAAAGGCAGTCTTGTAATTTCTAACATTTGTGGTTTTTGTTTCTCACTCAATTTTCTTTTAGAAAAATATCACAAAATTTGTCATCAACTCCCAAGAAACTTCCCAAACTGTCAATTGTTCAACAATTTTTCCTGCTCAGTTCATAGGACAGATCATGCTTCATCAACATCGACGGGTCATGCATTCACATTAGTATGTAATTTCTTTCTTTATTTTTTTCCAGTATTTTATTCGTATTGCGAAGAATGTTTGATATCAAAGTGATGGTCAACAGGCTGTGGAAATAGTTTTTAGTGTGTATCGAGTATTTTTTCTCAACAAACACACAGCAAAACAGAAACAATGCAAAAAAACTAAAAACTCCAAGACAAAAAGCTGCATATTCAGCCATCACAAAACAACATAACATTGGGGCAAAAATCAAGTTAATTCACTTATGATCCGTATGATGCGAGAAGCAGCTGACCCTCAGGGATTTTCCCAATATCTAATAAATATCTAATATGGCGCCCATTTTAAAAAGTTTGGGCACCCCTGTCAGAGACTGAAACAGGAGGAAACAGCTCATATCAGCTTGATTCTGTCCAGAAACAGGTACCTGCTGATATTTAAGCAGCACAATTGCTGAAAGGGTATTTTACAATCATGGCAGGTGTTTGGGGTTTTACCAAATTACTCAAAACCTCAGTGAGACAAAGGATTAAAAAAATAAGAGCTGCAACTAGCAGTGCTTGCAACCAAGGACAGAAGGCATAAAATATTCATATAAAATATGAGGAGTATTAAAATGCAATAAGAGGAGGCGTGTCCTGACCAGCCAGTGTAGACATATGATTCAGCACTGACTTTGATTCCCTTGGTCACATGACCTGGAAGCTGTCAAAATATCGAAAACAACATTGACCTTGTGTCAAAGTAATTTGTTGATGGTCCCTGAGTGAAAACCCTGCGTTACTGCCAACAGCTGTTTAAAGCGATGCTGCTGGATCGAGCCAATGTCTGTCAGATATCCAACCTAAAACTAACTTCACCGTGGTAATTATTTAATATCCTAGGTGCAAAGTAGCTATTTTGTTGTTGTTGTTGTTGTTGTTGTTGTTGTTTTTATCACTGCCTGGAATATGTCAGTGATTTGCAGCAACATTTATTCTGACAGTACACTTAGTGGAAACAGCATGTATTTTCTCCATGTGCAAAATATGGTTAAAAAGACGTCATCAGGTGGAAATAGCAAAACAGACAAATTTCAAGACAAAAGCCCAGAATGACACCAAAAAATTCTATAATGCAAAGTTTTTATGCTTTAATGGCTGTGGGATCGAAAATTGCAGTTTGAATGGGTTTCAGTTGTTTGTTTGTTTTGCACTTAATGGTATGAATTTAACCATTTTGTTTACACAGTTCATGTTAAACTTATTGTTTGGAGCTGAGCTGGAAATACCAAGATTATACAAACATACATAATCTTCCCAAAATGTAACCAAAATGCATAAACACAGATTATCAAAAAATGAAGAATGAAAAATGCATTGCATGCATGGAGCAGTCCCTAAGGGGTTAACACAATAACTAAGCAGACATG
>NW_024704197.1:0-4314 GCF_008729295.1 Plectropomus leopardus | reverse complement strand
TTTTCAGTGTGGGTACCCTGAAGGGGCCAAGTTTACAAACAGTAATTCCAGTATAGTATACCTTCAAAATGTACTTTGATATGTATTATACACAAGTTATATATGTAATTTACAAATAGGCGTCAGCATTTAGCCTGCGTACACATGTTCTAATCATCGCAGTGGTACAGTTTGGTCATTTTCCTTGGCAGTGTTGAAAGAAATAAATTAAAGTGTGAGAGGTAGGTACCCAAGGGATGGAAGGGTGTGTGTGTGAGTGTATGTGTGTGTGTGTGTGTGTGTGTGTGTAAAATATTAGATGATGTGTAGTGTTTGCGTTTGTGCGCAGTACAGCTGTTCCCTGCCGTTCCCTTGCAGTATTCCCGCCAGAGTTTTCTGAGAATGATGGAGCTCTCCCAACCGGAACGACGCTGCATCACTGTGACCTCATTACATCCACGACACACACACACACACACACACAAAGAGACATACACATATCTACATTCTTTCACTACGTGTCACGGCTATTTCTGAATAATGCTTCAAAAACTTAGTGTCATGCCAAGCTCAACATCATTACATATTTATTGTTTTTCCTCACAAAATTATGGACACATGAGCAATAGCATCTGAAGTGATTAAATGCTGCACAAACTGTATAAAAGTGTCTAAAATTGTTGCTATGAATCAGTAATATCAACCTGCACTCAAACACATTCGGCGTACAGCTTTTCCCACAGATATACGTAAATAAACACAACATGTAACAGATAATGTAATCATACAGTATTATAGACACACGCATACACACACGAGCAAAGCTTTTATTCACTTTCGCTCTGACACAGACTGTAGATAAGAGTTGCCAGGAAAGGAGGCTATCTCTCTCCGCACCTGATTTATATCCTGCCACCTTCACCAAGAGTTGTTTATCCAAGTCTGATGCATTATCACACTGTCCAGCACTGGATGTGTGACCTTTACTGCACCACATGTATGTAAGAGTGGTAATGTGTGCATGTGAGGATGAATGAATTAGAGTGCACATGTGGATATGTGTGTGTGTAGTGTCTCGACAGGCTGCAGTGACCCGACGGGGCTTTAGTTTGAAATGCAAGCTGACAGGCATGGAGGAAAATGATCGATGTGAGATTATGCGAAAAGATGGAATGGGGAATGAAAGAACAGTGCCGTGGTCCTAAACCTCCTGTCAGCGCTAACCTTTGGTGGGGCTTTGGGCGCCTTTGTTGGAGCTGGTCACTGTGTTTGTCCAGGGTCTCTGTAGGATTGAGATGGGATAGGGACGTCTTATGTTGGTGAACGCGTGGGTCTGACAAGGCTCTGTAACACGGAAGGATTGAGACCATCATCTCTTATGTCTCCAGCTCCCTTCTCAGGTCTCAAACAGTGTATTTCTCATAGCTTTCAGCCTTGATGCTGACATTTGTGATAAGATCATAAAAAAGTAGTGTATTTTCACACTTTGGTGTTTGTGGCCAAGAGTGCATGTGTGTGTCTAAGCCAAGCATTTTTTCGGTTTCTCCTGCTATACAGTCTGCCATAGAGAATAAAATCTCATTTTAGTCTGTCACTTCACTGCCACTCCTCTCCTCCCTCAGGCTACACACTCACTTTCTTTGTCTGTTGTTTATTTTTTTTAGCGCTTTTGAATAAATCTTTTTTTAATTTAATCCAGTTGACAATAACAGCAGTCGCAGCCCTCGCTTCGTCTCTCCGCGCACACACGCAAAGGTGGAATGAGGAGGCGTGGAGCAAAACTTGTTGAATGTAAATGGCTCGTTGTTTGTCTTCATAACGCTGGTGTGTTGCGCTGCCTTGGTCAGGAGACCACACCTGTCTGTCTTCCCCTCTATACCATGTGAGAGAAAGTAGTTGGCACTTTAAGCCTCTTATAGCTATAAACATTTTGCAATAAACATCTAGTCTACATTAATGGAATACTTCACCCCACACAACCATTTGTATGTCATTTACTCAGTGTTGAATTCATGAAGAAAACCTTGTTTTTCTTGCAGGCCTCTGATGAATGAAGAGTCTAAAAACCTGTTTACAAACTCACAAAATTCATGCAGTATAATCCAATCCTCATTTATATACAGTTATGCTCAGTACTTCCCAAACAGACAGCCCTTTCCAGCAGGGAACTGAACTAAAAGTGAAATGTGTATTTCTTCTTCAAAGCCAGACTCCATTGACAAAAACAGTAATCGGAAGCTGCTGGTCAACCACTGCCTAAATTAGTAAGTGTGTGTTATCGTATGACTTTGGTGTTTTAAAGACTTAGTTTGGATTTACCAAAGTCACAAAGTAGCAGAAACAAACTAAAGGTTTGAGGCATTAGTAGTCCAACAATATAACTGTTTAATAATAACTGTTTCTGTCAATGGAGGCTGGCTTTGAAGAAGAAATACACATGTGTATCATCATCATACTTTCAATTCAATTCCCTGTCAGAGAAGGGCTGTCTGTTTGGGAAGTGCTGAGCATACGACTCGATAAATGAGACTTGGATTATGCTGTATGAATTGTGTAAGAGTTTGTAAACTGGTGTTTTGATATAGTTTTGTTGTTTTTAAACGCGTTCCCCTATGACTTTAATTCCTCAAGAATTTTCTTGCTTTTTGGAGTCTTCATTAACCAGAAGCATGCGAGAAAAACAATGACTGTATGTAAAACGTAGAGACTAACTGATATACAAATGGTTATTTAGGGGAATGAAGTTCTCTTTTAATACACTGGGCAATATTACAAGAAAACTCTAGGGCTGTTCTGAATACCATTTTCTGGGCTCCAGAGCTTTGTCACTGATCTACGGCAAATAATTGAAGTTTCAGTTGGTGCACGAGAGGAGTAGGCGGCCACCGCCTACAGAGCATACTTACTCATATTAAATACATAATACTATACTACTACTGCTACTACTTAATCCGGGTTTTAAGATTTTTTTTTTCTTATAAACATTGACATTCAGCCTTTGCAAAGAAACAAATAAGAAATAAATTGAAAACCAAATACCTACCTAATTAAGGAATATTTGCATAGAAGGTCCATCCCAAGAAAACTGATTTGTAACTAATGTGCTGTTTCTCAAGTTTTCAGTGCAGCATTTTTTAAAAACAGGTCAAATTAATTTCAATACTTTTCTAAAAAAAAAAAACATTCCTTCATGTCATTAAGATTGTGGACACCAGATCAGGAAATCCCTTGCAACCTAATGCAATCCTACACATGGCCGTGCAACAAAGCATTGCAGGACTATTGCGTTGTGCATTTGTTTTATCTTTCACTTTACTGAAGAGGATAAATACTCTGGAGAAAATCCAGCAGGTTTCCTGCAAAATCCACCCTGCTGCTATAAAATGTAAATAAGGTGTCAAGGCTTTCCATTTTCTTGGCAGTGCTCTTGTTTGTATAAGGGAATAAAACTGATGTCCCAAAATTAATGAAGTAATGATTTATTGATGTTTAATTGCGCCAAGCAGCACTTTTAATTACTAAAAATGACAGTTTATTTAACAGGAAAGTTATTGCAAAGTACTTCAGTTAGAGTGGTCGAGGTGTTTTTCTCTGAGGTAGTCGTTGGCGAGGCAGGACAGACTGAGCGGCGCTTTGACCCCTCTGTCAGGTGAGGTTGAACCGCAGTTCTGTAGCTAGGCAACCTGGGTGCAGGGACAAGATGGTGGTCAGCCGAGGAGGCAGAAGTCAATAACTGCTTTAAAAGCTCTTCTTTCGGCCTTAAGAGCTTCGCTGTGCCGGCTGTAAAAAGCACACATGATTCGAGGCACCTGCGTGGGCACGCACACAGACACCCGATGCACATACACACCTTTTAGTGGCTGATTTAGTGACTTTGCTGCATTGGAAATGGTCAGAAACCCACTCACAGCTTTTATTGCTTTTCTGTATTCTTTGGGGTTTTTCTCATATAGTGAACAACACTGCGACATGAATGATGGAACAGAAGAGAAGTGATATGCAGCATTTCCTGGATATGCTGAAATGTGCACTGCATATTTACGAAACATTTACTTATTTTGGACAAACCTGATGATTTCAAATTGTCTCTCACAAATACAAATTCTTTGTTTTAGGTGCAAGTTTTAATACGTTTGTCTTGTTCTGCTTGAGGCCAGAGACCAGTCCCCTAAAACAAATGTCTAAAGAGGGGTCAGAGAGGACACTCGCTCCAGTTCTTTCTCCTCTCACCCACTCGGCCGTCTTTGTCTCCCTCGCTGCTCACTTAGGAACAGTGTTTTCTGTCTTAATTTAAATCTCACTCCCTCTTTGTTATCGTCTGCTTTTGCCTCCCTC
>NW_024704196.1:0-4482 GCF_008729295.1 Plectropomus leopardus | reverse complement strand
TGTGAACGCAGCACAAGAAAACTGATGTCGATTCCAGTTTCAAAGGGTGTAAAATCAGTTTTGCAAATGTTTGATGGGGAAGAAAACGTTTTTAGGAAACCCACAATGCATTCTTGGTGACAAACAGTCAACATAACTCCACAAAGCGCCTTTAGTCAAAGAAGACTTGACTTACCAGTGACCAGCTCACGAACTTCATTGTCAGTTGTTTTCCTGAGGAGCCGCAGCAGAGCGGGCACGCCGCCGCAGTTCCTCAGTGCCACTTTGTTGTTGTCGGTGGCTTTGCCGTACACCAGGTTCCTCAAGGCCCCGCAGGCGCTCTTTTGAACCTCGGTCAGCTTGTGATCCAGCAGGTCCACCAGGTGCTGGATCCCTCCCAGGTGACACACCTGCAGAGCATTCAGCACTATGGATGAATTTCATATTGAATTATACAAAAAATGTTTTTTAAAAAAGTAAGAATTAAAGCAATTCAAACAAGTTTTAAAATAAAAAGCCCTGCAGCGTTTTCTTTGAGTGACTCTCTGAAATATTTTGGAATCAAACCTGAGCTGGAACATGCAGAAGCATCACGGTGGCATGTTCAAAACTTTCCTGTCATCTCGAAATAAACCCGTCCCAGGAGAGCAGCAGACGCTCCCTGTTTCCCTCTGATTCGGTGTTCAAACCCTCACTGAAAACATTTGTTTCTGGCAAAACGAGCAGGCGTGTTTCCAGGCCGCTCCAAAGGCTAATTAAAAGCTCATCACCAAACAAACCAAACGGCACTAAAATGGCTCTCGCGTGAAGCCCCACCATTGTGCTGGACTTATTTATTGCACGGGAAGCAGAGCAAAGAGAGACAGCGAGCGGCGCTGCAGCGTGTCGGAGCGCTGGCACATTTGGCAGCGACGTTACTTAAAGTTTTGTTGGAGCAGATGGCGCTTTGGCTCGGAGTTTGGCAGCAAAGAAAGTCAAATTTCAAACCCTGTAAACTGAGAATAGATTCTCAGAGACAGTGCAAGGACACAATAGCAGATATCTGAGGCAATGTAAATGAGCAACAGTTGCAGCAACGAGCAATTAAATCAATATCAGTGTGTTTGAAATGAATGAAAGCCCGCATGAATGTCTGATTCATGTCTTTAAACTTTACATTATCACACATTTCAGAGCTGTCTTTGTCTTGGAGTGAAGCCTGTAAACGTAGCAGCAGCTTCCTCCACCTGAGGAGTGAGTCATGCCTCTGACGTCTGTCTTGGTATTTATACTCAGACAGCAGCACAGCGTGTCCCCCATCACCTTACCTCCACCTTGACCCTGTTGTCTCCGTAGCACAGGTGCTGCAGATAGGCGGCGGCGTTGGCCTGGACGGAGGGAAAGTGATGCTGCAGCATGTGGATGACCTCCGGCAGCTCGGGGTCGCGCCAGGCAAACTCCCTGAGGGGGATCAAAGGGAAAAGTTTCATCAAGGTCCACTCACATGAACTATTTCCTGTCTCTTCAGACTTAAATGTGAAGTCATTTGAAATCAGTTCGTGTCATGTTGCAGCATCACAGTTTCATAAAGTGCTGCAGGGATGCAACAGGGCCCCACTGCAGAGCTCCATGCTGGGACACATCTTCATTGTCGGCCCCTGTGGTGGAAAATCATGTGTATTTATCGCACTTCTGTTTCAATAAATAACATTTAGATGCTCATTTTAAAAAAGGAGCTTAACACTGATTTCAGTGCATCGCCTATGGACATGTTGCAGCTGCAGTATTTTTTTCACAATACAGTGAGGAGCTGCAGCATCACTGATATGGATATCTGAGATGATGCCGGACAAGAATGGGATTTTGGTGAGGAAGTATTTGCAACGTTTTTCTTCTTGGCCTTCATGCATTCATTGTCCTGCAGCCTATCGAGTATTTGGGTTTTTTTTTGGTTTAACAAGTTAGTTGTGTTGCAAAATTATTTTTGATATTTTATGTATTCATGCAAAGACAGGGATAAAATAGCAAGATTTTTGGAAGAATTTATCTTGGTTTTGTAAAATAACAGATCTAATTTCTAAATTTCTACACATGCATACGGATTACTGATTGGGACTACTGCACGCAGGCTCAGAGGCCTGGCCTTCACTTGCAAAATGTCACTCAAATGAACAAGTATTGAAAAAGACTCAAAATGAACACAAATAGATGCAAAATCACTGCAGAGAGACACAGAATGACAACAAAGAAAACACCAAACAACCACACGGAGACACAAAACAAGAAGAATAAGACTCAAAGCAAATACAGAGAGACACAAGATGACCACAAAAGATACAAAGCAACTTATAAGTCACACAGAATTACTTCAAAGAGACACAAAATGATTAAAAAAATACACAAAATGATTTCAAAATGCAACTGCAAGACTCAAAATGACCACAAATAGATGCAAAAGCACTGCAGAGACACAAAATGACTACTAAGTGACACAAAACAAACAAAAAGCCACAAAAATACCCCAAATAGATATAAAATAAGCCACAAGGAGAAAAAAAACAAATCAAATGACAGAAAAAGACAAAAAGGACGCTAAAATACCTCAAAAAGATGGAAAAAAAGAGGATAAAAAACAATAACAGGGAGACAAAAAGTGGCAACCAAGTGACAGAAAATAACCAAAATTACCTCAAAAAGACACAAAACAATCATAAGGAGATTAAAAAAAAACAATAACAGGAAGACAAAAAATGGCAGGCAAGTCACACAAAGTAACAGAAAAGACACAAAATTACTCCCAAAAGACACAAAATGACTTAAAAGAAACACCACTGAGACACTGCAAAGAGACGCAACAGCACCATAATGTCTGTGTGTCTCACTCCGATGTACGAGAGGCGGTGGCCCCTTTTTTGCATATCTGCTCCCAGGGGCCCCTTGTCTCATAACGTGCCAGTGTGTATATCTACATACTTCTGAATGTGTGAGTACCTCGGGTCCTTGTGGATGCTCTCGATGGACGGGGTGCGCGTGGCCACCCGCTCCACCAGTCCAGAGTGCCGGTGGGAGAAGACGGGCTCCCCGGGGACCCTGTAGGAGTCGACGTACAGAGCTGCAGTGCTCAGCCCGTAGCTGCTTCTTTGGTACGGCAGCGTGCCGCAGTGGCTTGTGGTCCGCGGGAGGGTCTCCATACCTGAGGACATGAAATAAGGCTCCTTAAGAAAAAATAAAATAATAAGTAATGCAAGTTTTGTTTTTGTGAGGTTCAAGAACGCAGCAACAAATTTTGAGGCTGTTTGTAGTCGTCAAGTACATAAACATGCAAGGTCACATCAATTAGAAAATACTATCATGTTTATAAGCGCTTAAAATGAGCTTTTAAAAGCAGCGATCTGTCTCAAGGGCCAAACCTGTTTAAATCTCAGCTAAACCAAACTAAAATGGCTCCTTAGATCCTCCACTATCAAACCGCAGAGCTTTCAGCCTGAAATCGTTTGCAAAGGCTTCAATTACGACGCAGCAGAGAACATGAAAGGTTTCAGCCTAATTAAGTTCGGACCTCGGGGAGCGATAATAACAACAGTTCCTGTGCCTGTAAACCCTGATTTCCGCCACAGATTTCAGAGAAATCATCCTCTGAGCAGATGTGAAACTGAGCTTCTCAACCTGGGTACTGTGGCCCCGGAGGGGGACGCTGAGGTGAAAAATTAGGTTGTTCATTCAGGTCCAATATTTTTGGAAGATAACTCTTTACATCATAACTCCTACTGTACCTCTAGTACTTCTGTTAGTACTTATGGTAGTTTTGCACCTATGGGTACTGCTGATGCTTATTGCTGTTGCTCATTGCTTCTCTCGATGGTTTTTAAAAGAAATCAAACCACTTTGCTCAGGTTTTAAAGGGTTAAAAACTTGCTCATGCTGCAACTTTCCACCAAGTTTCATGAAAATCGAGCCAGAATTTTTTTCCATAATCCAGCTGACAAACAGACAAACAAACCAAACCGAAAATATTGCTAAATTTAAGCGCTCCCATGCCTGTGTTGGTCCTGTAGAGGGAGCCCTGGGGGTCGTGGGTGGGGCTGTGGTACAGCGGGCTGTGGAAGGAGCGCTCGTCAAAAACGGGCGTCATGTGGCAGTCTGGAGACAACGCCGCCCTCAGCTCTGGATCTATCTGCCCCGCGTGGCTGGCGTACGAGCTGTGAAGGCCTGCAAAAGACAAATAAACTTTATTTACACACTGAATATTTTATATGACAAAAAATTATAATTGTAGTAACAAAGATTGTCAGCTGATGGCAGTGATATGTGAAGAGTGTCTGCGCTTTGTCACTTGAACAGTGGAGTTTTATAGGATGCCCTATTTTAGCAATTTTGGGTCGAATAACGAACAAAAACAACTTCTGATACTAACTTCTTACTAGCCTCCAATCATCAGGTCCCATTCAGGTCCCTGATTTTACATAATTGTTTTGTTTCTCGAGATAAATTATGATATATAACATAATTTGGTATAAAATTATT
>NW_024704195.1:0-1550 GCF_008729295.1 Plectropomus leopardus | reverse complement strand
CACAGTTTGCCTCAGAGGGCTTTACAACATATGTCATCCCTCTGCCCGGCTTAGACCCTCTCATCGCCTTAGGAAAAACTCCAGAACAGACAGACGTGCAATAGATGACTTAAATAAAAATTAAATTGCAATAATGACAAAACAGAAAGAGAAAGAGAGAGGGGGAACAGCAATAGTGGTATATCATATAACAATTGTGATGTGTGATACAAGTTACGTGTGTGTGTGAGTACCAGCTGTGCCACATCTGCCCTGCATATGTTGCGTGTGTTTGCGAAATCCTGGATAGGTCAAAAACTAATGGCATTCAAGGATAAGTTCACTATTTTTGGACCCAGAGCTTATCAAGATGCTGTGTCTCATTGTAATGTAGTTTGTGCTTTTCAGAGTTCCCCTAATGGAATTGTTTGGTGAATCATCCAGATCTGATATTGACATGAGTGTAGTAGATGATGGCCTGAATAGCTCCACTCATTCAGTATTACAGCATTTCCTGTGTGACGTAGCATCTCCTGATGTTTTATTACGGGGTCTACCTCTGTGATAAAACACTGCAGGAAACTTTTTATTTCAGTTCATTCTAAATGCAAGAATATTTCTAGCCCTGTTTATTTCTTTGTTTGTTTGCAGGATGTCCTTAATATCAGATGACAGATTTAACCTCTAGGTTCTGTTTTAATATTGCACACACTTGTTCGCTCTACGCAAAAAAATGTGCCTTTTAAAATCAGGTTATCAAAAATATTATACATTTACATTATTTCTGACTTTCATTGAGTTACTTTTCTTTAAGCAACATCAGACCTAATCATGAAAATCAAATATTCATTCATTTTCAGAATTTTAACCCTTTAAATGCCAGGTTTTTGTCATGATGCCACTATGTTTTTAGATGAAAAAATAACACAAAAAATGATTTATTTATTAATATACTAAAGCTGAGTAGATTTATTTATTTAAAAAAAAATACCACAGTCTGGGATGTGTCAGTGATTAGCAGCAACATTGATTGTGACAGTGCACCTAATGGAAATAGCATGTAATTTCTCCATATGCAAAATATGGTAAAAATGAGGTCATCAGGTGAAAAAAAAGTAAAGTAAAAAGTACAAATTCTAAAGCAAAAGCCCAGAAATAATACAGTGCATGTTTTTATGCTTTGATGGCTGTGGGATCAAAATTTGCACTTTGAGTGGGTTTCAACAGCGCATTTTTTGCACTTAACAGTATGAATGTCAAAGTTTTGTTTCCACAGTTTTAGACTTATTGTAGGAGCTGAGCTGGAAATTCCAAATTATAACAGAAATACGAAATCTTGCCAAAATGTATGCCATATGCATGAATACAGCCAAAATTATCAACAAATGAAGAATGCAAAACGCGTAAAATGCACCACAGTCAACAGCCAATGGTTCAATTAAATATTTTGAAATTCAAGAGCCCAAGCACAAGTGATTAGTTGTTGGTGCAAATTTCTTAACTTTATAAGAGAGAATTCCTGCACATTTCCATTAATAACTCAGACACTAATGAACGTAATAGCATAATAA
>NW_024704194.1:0-1898 GCF_008729295.1 Plectropomus leopardus | reverse complement strand
CATATGTTTTTGTACATGCTTTTGTCTCCAGAGCGAGGGTGTCTGAAAGACCCAAAAGATCCAAAAGACCCAAAAGACCCAGTGGCCCCATCAGAGACACATCATCAGTGATGTGTCTCTGATTAGACTTTAAAGGATTACTTCACCCACAAAATGACCATTTGTTTTTCAGTTCTCACGCCATGTTGCTTTGAATTCATTAAGAAAAATAAGTTTTCCCTCACATACTGCTATGGTGAATGAAGAGTTCAAAGACAGAGAAAAGCCTTGATGAACTGAACTAAAAGGGGTCGACATTTAACAACAGCAAAACTATATCAAAACATCAGTTTACAAACTCTCACTAAACTCCTGCAGTATCTAAGTCTCGTTTATCCAGCCGTGTGCTTACCACAACACATCCACAACGTTAGGATTTAAAACACTTTTACACGCGAGTGTCAGAAGCAGGAGAGCACGTGTTTGAACTCTGCTTGTGTAGTGGTTAGCACTGTCATCTCGAAATAAGAGGGTCGCCGGTGTGAACCCGGGTTGAGGCGAGGGAGGCATGAGTTGTGTTTGTGAACAGATGTTTTGGTATTGTTTTGCACAAACACAAACTGCTATGACTTTCTCCATTTTTCAGATTCTTCACTCACGGTGGTAAAAAAAGAAAAAAAAGTTTTCTTCACAAATTTTATGTAACTCTCGATGAGTATCGGATATAGGAAAGATCATTTTGTGGTTGGAGCATTCCTTTAATTTTCCCTGTGTGGGATCAATATCTTGTCTTACAGTCTAACTTAAGAGCCTGACAATGACAGCACTCTCTCTGCCCGATGCTGCCATCCAGTCCAAGTCAATACCAGTCTGCCTGCTGGTAAGAGAATTTCCAGTAAAGGAGCTGAGTTGGGAGGCCTTAACATTTCCTGCATGATGCTTTCATCTTTTTACAACCCCCTTAGACCTGCATTTATATCATCTTTATCCTCGGAGCAACAGACTATCAATAATAATAATAATATGACCTTCAGACAATGACCATCATGATGCAATCTGACAGTTTGGTTTGTTGTCTTTTCCTGTGGAAAACTCAACCATCACACCTGTTTGACGCAGCAGGTCGTACATATGCAGCAGGGCTCTACCAAGACATCAGTTTTATCAGGGAGGAAGTGTGAGACCATGGACAAAACACACAAACCTCACACAGAAAGGCCCCAGCCAGCGACTTCATACAGGGAAAACTCTTACCGTCTCTTAACTTTTTAAATATTTGTGACTGCAAACATTATTATGACAGATAGTCTGTGAGCTTCTGAGCTTTGAGTGAAATAGCATCGTGACAATATGATCAAACTGTGTTACTGTTTTACAAAATGCAAAATGTAGTTCCTTAAATTACATATTTCACACAAATTTATTTTTTTTCTTTTTTATTTAAGGAAAATTTGTTGTTCCCCTGTTCTTTGAATCAAATTGGATTATTTTGGATGTTTAGTCTTATTGTGACATGCAGTGTTGGAGAATTATTATTTCTGGGTAGAAATATTTCCCCCCTTTGTATAATGATTTGCTGTATTAAATCTGATTATGTTTAAGGTGATTTTGTCTGTTTGTGATATGCATATTAATATTGGAGATTTTTATTACTGGGATATAATTATAAGCCTAAACTAACCATCCCTGGGGCATCAGGCTTTAAAAAAGTGCTCACTCTGACAGAATGCAGCTTCGAACACTGTTGCAGAAAATAATTCTCAACCCAAACATGAATAAATCTCTGCAGAAAATGCAAAATCACTGCATCGAAAAATCCGCCACTTGCTGCGCTGTCAAAGAATATGCAATATTTTGCTGTGAGCTTTGATAGAGGAAAAACACATTTGATATTGTGTGAAATAAGATATATATATATA
>NW_024704193.1:0-2397 GCF_008729295.1 Plectropomus leopardus | reverse complement strand
CACACACACACACACACACACATTTAAGGTTTACAAAGATGATTTCTGACACGTTGTTCGGAAAAACCACGCGTGTGTGTGTGCGTGTGTGTGTGCACGCGCGTGTGTGTGCGCGCGCGTGTGTGTGCGCGTACCTCCAGTTGAAGTGTGTGTTCTGTCTGCAGCCGCTCGATCTCCTCCTGATGTTCCAGAGAGTTCTTCTCGATGTTCTCCTGCAAAGATCAATTAAAAAAGTCACATTAAAAGATGAATAAAAGCAATAACATTTAGAGGAGAGTTTGTTTTACATTAGAGAGTTCTGTAAGTTCACAAAAACAAAAATGTTTTTCAGAGTAAATCTGTGGATTGGCTAAAGAAACGGAGATGAAAAAATGAAATGTACTCAATAGATTTTAAAAATTATTTAAAAATAAGAACATTAACAAATATAAAACTGAAGTATGAACAGCAGAGTGTACATGAATATGTTTTTGGGGATTTTTATGGGGTTGAAAGTGGGACAATATGATGTCATTTCTGAAAAAAGGTAGGAGTAATAAGATAAAGCTTCAGCCTTCATCTTTTCAGTCCTGTTTTTTGTTTTGTTTTTTCCTTTGTTTTTTTAAAATATCAATGCTTCTTTATTTATTTTTTATAAGCTGTAAAAATTACAGAAATAAACTTAACTAAAAGACTAAACTCCACTGACAGACTTTTCAAAATCGATTCAAAAAACTCCTCTTTCTTTAATCCACACATTTGCCTTCATTATCCAAATGTGCCGCCTACATTACCCACAATGCAGCTCTCCCTCTGACAGCTGTGTGGTAGATTTGTGTTTTGCTGAGAGCAGCTGTTGTGTCCTGCAGCAGAGATGAGCAGCAGGCTGCACAGGTTAGGTAACTTCACCTCTTTCTAACCTCCAGATTACTTTACTTTTTGACCCTGAAGTCCTCCGCTGACAAAAAAAGTCATCTCATATGTTGCTAAACTGACATTTTGCCAATTTTTTTGACATATAACAAGATCTTTTTTGTCTTGGTGAGAAAGCTATAAAGTTTCCTGGGATGGGGAACGTTTTTTGGCAGGTTTTCTTGCCAGTTTTGTGTTTCTTACTCGGCATATAGAATTTAGTTTAATTTAAGTTATTTAAAATGTATTTCATAAAATGGTCCGAGCCGCGTGCATTACTGCTTTCAGCCAAACTTAGTGAATTTGGTGAATTGAATCAGCTAATTTTTACATTTTGTGCTTCGCCCTCGGGTAGCGCCTCACGGTCTGTTGTGCGGTTTGGGTCGCCTCGTTAGCTGCTGGATAAGCAGCAAAACTTTGACCTTAAAAGTTGTAACAACCTAATCTTTGCTGAAGCTGAAGGACACCTCGAGCTTAACTGGGAAAATAAAGACTGTGCAGAAAACTATATTTATGGTGGAGAAAAATATATATTTTTTCCAGTTTTAGCATGTTTTTAGGGTCTTGTTTGTGGAGTCACACAGAGATGAATTTAGATTCATTTCCATCGTCTCGTCTGAAGGTGATTTTAGGACGCGGCCTCTCCGTCACACTGACCTCCGCCTCCTTCAGTCGTCTCTCAAACCATCCTTTGGTTCCCTCCATGGACAGAACCTGCGCCTGCAGCTCCTCCACCCGCTGCTGGAGACCCTCCAGCTCCTTCGTCCGAGCCTAAAACACAAACGCACAGATGTTTATTCATACCAAGTTTAATAATCATGTGTGGAGAGAGCAGGTGAAACACGAGCAGCTGCTGTTTCACCCCGACGACGTTTTTATGACGATGATTTATTTTCCGGCTCCTTCCTCTTTTCCTCGACTTCTACCTCCTGTCCCTGGTGCTCCTCCTTCCCGCCTCCCCCTTTTATCCTCCCTCCTCCTCTCTGCCTCCCATCCTGTTTACCTTCTCATCTCTGAGCTGCTGTCGGATCTCCTCCTCAGAGCGATTCTTGTCTTCATGGAGTCCTCTGAGCTCCTTCTCATATCGAGCCCGAACCCCGAGGACCTGAGGAGAGGAGGAGGAGAAAGGGAGGAGAGAAAGACATCATTAAAACAGTTAAAACCATTCAGACTTTAATCCCAAAATCTGGTGAAAATGTTTTGTCTTTCTGCAAATTTTAAAACCTGAAAACAGAAACAGGAAACCAGGAAACAGATCAGTGAGAACTCAAAGAAAAACACCCCAAAAAACAAACAAAAAAGACTGAAAAACAAGAACTCAAAGAAAAAAAGACCAAAATCTAAAAAACAGGTCCATGATTATCCATGAGAGAGATTCACCTCCTTCTCGTGCTGCAGTTTGAGGTCTGACAGCGCCTCCTTGTGGTCAGACTTCTCCTGGTTCAGCTGTATGGCCATGTCGTCCAGCATGGACTTCCTCTTCTCTGCTGTCTGCACGCACACACA
>NW_024704192.1:0-1528 GCF_008729295.1 Plectropomus leopardus | reverse complement strand
ATGTCTCACTTGAACAGATTAGTCAAAAAAATAAAATTAAAAAACAATAATTGTGCAACAGAGCTCTGCATATTTTTAACTCTGGATTTGCTCATTTTAACCCCAGTTTTCCTAAACTTAGATTAGAACTAATCCGGTACTAATCTCTGCCGGTGCAACCCAGCCATAAACAGATTTACAAACATCACAGTGCAGCCATCAGATACACAAACACCAATACAGACAATCCTTTTCTCTATTTTCTGCCCTTTAAATCCTCACCTGTATTTCTATTCGAAGCGTGTGCACTTGCCCCTGTAGTTTTTGGATGTCCTCCTTCTGCATTTCCCTCTCATGACGCAAGTCCTCCAGCTCCAGAGCCATGGCCCCGCTGCCGTCCACCGTCTCCAGACCAGATCCCTCCTTCAGGCTGCTGATTAGCTTTTCTTTGGACTAGAGGAACATTTAAAACATAATCAACAACAGTTAATCAAAAGATGACAAAAAGAAAAAAAAAATTGCAAAAGAACACAAAAATATTTTAAATAAATTTGTCTCACTTGTAGGATGCGTGAAGCTTTGTGCTTGTAGTCCTGTAACTCCTGTTTGGCGGTCTCAGCTGCAGCTTTGGCACTTTTCAGTTGCTGCTGGAGGTCTTCGACCCTGAGCCTCTCCTCTGCAGCTCGCCGCTCTGCTGCAGTCACCGTCTCTGCGAGGGTCTGCCTCTCAGCCTCCGCTTTGGACAGGCGGCCAGCATACTCACTCTGCACAAAAACACAGAATTAAGAAATCTGATCTTTTCCAAACTTTCAGTGGAGACTGAACTGTCATATACGCTCACCAGCCACTTTTTTAGGTTCACCTGTTCAACTTCAAGCGTGAACTGGGGCCCAGCCTCATGTATCAAGCCCCCCAAGTCCCCTTATAACCAAATGAGCATCGTTTAAATGGCACCAACCTACCGGAGTATTGTTGCTGACCATGTCCATCCCTTTATTACCACAGTGTAATCATCTTCAGATGGCTACTTCAAGCAGGATAACGTGCAGGATGTCATGTCATAAAGTTCAAATCATCTCAAAATTGTTTCTTGAACATGAAAATGAGTTTACTGTAACCAAATGGCCTCCACAGTCAGATCACAATCAAATAAAGCACCTTTGAGGAGTGGGAACAGGAATTTCCCATCATTGACGTGCAGCCGACAAATCTGCAGCAACAAAGTGATGCTATCATGTCAATAGGGACCAAAATCTCTGATGTTTCCAGCACCTTATTGAATGTATGCCACGAGGAATTAAGGCAGTTCTGAAGGCAAAAGGGGGTCCAACCCGGTACTAGCAAGGTGTACCTAATTAAGTGGCAGCTGAGTGTTAAAAGGAAGATGTATGGCATCATGTGCACCTGCATCTGCCGGTAGTTGTCCTGTTCCCTCCTGAGGCCCAGCTCAGCCTCTCGCAGCCTCTCCTGTATCGTTTCAAGAGCTTGGGACTGCAAGCTGCTCCCCTCTGTGTGGTCCTGCATGATTCTAAAAACCAGACGTGAAAAT
>NW_024704191.1:0-1659 GCF_008729295.1 Plectropomus leopardus | reverse complement strand
GTCTGAGGGAAACAGGGAGGATGGGAGGAGTTCAGCTCTTATTGTTGGACTCAGTTTCACACCGTTTATTAGAAGCCAACGGTCCCTCTTACTCTCCTCAATATTATTATTATTATCACTTTTTATTTTAAGTATTATTATTATTATTCTGAGAAAATCCAACTTCCCAAGCATAAAAATAAAACAAACTTTGCACATCAGCCCAGTCTCATACTAAACCTCCTCAGCTGCAAACACAAGCCAGCAGTCCTGATGGAGGCGCCACAGCGACCGTCTACATTTCAGACGTTTCTAAATTCATAATTAAGCATTCATACATGCTGCAACTTTGAAACTTACACCAAAATATGAAGAAATGTTTGCAAACTTCACTGTGGTTGACATGGTGAAGTCCATCACTCTGTTTTTATCAAAAACTGAAAAACTCATGAAACCTTAATTGATACCAACTGCGACTTCAGACTGTCCGACGTGAACCGTCAACACAGATTTTTCATTTATCAAAGATCGGGCAGATAAAATATTGCTGTCATGGTAGATTTAGTGTGCAGCATTTCAGAAGTTTATCTGGGAAACTGAATTTTTGGCAGCATTTTAAATTCTGTCCTCCTGTGAACTGTTGCGGTCTGTGGGAAAATGGCATCTTTAAACATCAGTTTTTCACTGATGGATCAAATCAGTCTTTGTAGAAACTAATGATGGACATCTCTCAGCAGATTCTCAGAGTTTAGTCTTGACTGATTTTTTTGTGAGCGAGTGTACACAGGTGTGTTGGGACGCTATACCTGAGCCTCCTCTTGGCGAGGCTCCGGGAGCAGATCCTCTCCATGCTGCTCTGCAGGTTGAGCAGAGCGGTGATCGCCTGTTTCAGACACTCTTTGTCCTCCTCGTCCTCGCTCTTCTCCTCCAGTTGCTATGGAGACACAGAGGTCACGAACTGATCAGCACCCGGACAGGTAACACCTGAGAACATCAGTCCAGACCACACCGGTCCAGGCTCTGCAGCACTGGTTGTGACCCTGCAGGGAGGGCCCCCTGCTGGTCTGAACAGGTGCTGCAGACATCAACTGAAAAACTAAAGTTTGTTGTTTTTTTAGAAGATGATTATTTTTTTAAATCTGAATGAGATCAAGAATTCAAAGGAATCAGACTTTCTGACACTTCGGATGTCGGCTGGACCATCTCACCCAGAGGACGCACTCTGCACTCACAACCACAGGTGTGTTACAGGTATTATTGCTCACCTTGAGGATCTCGAACAGGTGTAGACAGTGGTAAACAGGAGTGAGCAGCAGTCGGGGCAGAACATACTGAACAGCTTCTTTAAAACCTTCACAGATGGACTGAAGACAGAAAGAAGACTGTATCATCATCTTCATCATCATCACCACCACAGTGTTTCCCATACATATACTCTTCCTGGGCAGGAAAAAAAGGGAAACTGAGACCCGCCCAGTAAGATATAATCCGAATTCCACTTTTTTTTACAATCAAGGATGTAATTTCACAGCACACACACAGACCGTCCGCCGCACCAGGGTTTCCATAGTCTCATATGTCCCGCCATAGTCTCAAGGAGCTGGACTGTTTATTAAGAGCCCTATTAAAACGCTGTAGAGGTTAGGGTTATCATCATCATCATCATCATCATCATCATCA
>NW_024704190.1:0-1278 GCF_008729295.1 Plectropomus leopardus | reverse complement strand
AAAGGCTGGTTGGCAGGATTGTAGGGACGTCCCTCACTTCAGAAAAAGGGGCGACTGATTGGACGTACACAGTTTGGCTAGTGGCCAGGAGGAGCGCGGGCGGCAACTCACAAACACCAGTGAGGTCATAACCCAGAACGCCCCGCATCGGCGTACGTTCTGTTGCTGCCGTTTCACGGGTTAAACCCGGCACTGCTGCTGGCCACCAGCCCACTGTGAAGTCACAAAAATACAACACTGAGATTGTTTCAGCCTCGATTACTGAGATTTGATTTGGTTTAGACTTGATTTATGATTTGAAAGCAAAAAGTACCCCCAAACACAGCTTTTTTAATAAAAAGTTTTTAAGTGTATACTTCTAATGGGTCGCATTCAGAGGCCTTAAAGACTTGTATCCTTGACCTTGACTTATCCAAACAGAACTCGAGACTCGACTTGAGACAGCTCTGCAGCGCTCACATCATCAGACCTTTCATTACCTGTTTTTGTGGCATGTTTTTGCTGGTAGAAGTTCAGTTTAAAGAAAAAGGTGCATATTGTTACCAAACTATGGAAAACAATTCAAATGGGAGCGAGAAGTCTGAAACACAAAAAGATGTGACATGTCTTGTTGTTGTTTCTCTGCTCATGCATGTGTTTTCACACTGACGTCAAATCTGCTTACTTCCTGAAATAGATCTGAACAAAAATCCAAGGAGCAGAAAGCTTTAAAGGTAAAGGCATCAACGTTGACATTTTACCCACAGTGCCTTGTGGTATCATGAGTAAACACATTTTCAATCATGGTCGACAATAGTTGAGATGAAACCTCTAACCCTGGCAGCGTCAGTGCTTTAAATCGATCTGCAACAGAACATGGACCTGAGTCGATGGTACTAGCCTCTTCATTCCAGAAACTTCTGCAACTTTCCTAAATATTTTATTAATTGTCGCCACCAGCTTATAGGCTGCTGAGACCTCGTATGTTCCACAAACGCATATTAGTGCGAGCAGATGTCAGCCTACGGGCTCTTCATTGGGTTAGCCGGCGCTGTAAAGGTCACGACAAATTACAAGTGGTCAGCTCGCCTCTGTCTACAGCGATCAGAACAGTCGCACTGACTCTGTCAGCAGAGAATTACACCATTGACCTTTTTGTGTTTGTGTGTGTGTGTGTGTGTGTGTGTGTGTGAGAGAGAGAGAGTGACAGAGGGAGAGAGAGAGAGTATGTGTGTGTGAGTATATGTCGTCATTGTGCAGATTTGGATTCATTCAAATTAAGTGTGTGTGTGTTTGTGA
>NW_024704189.1:0-3135 GCF_008729295.1 Plectropomus leopardus | reverse complement strand
GTGTCCTCTTACAATGACAACACACTGCCTGCTGACCAGACTCTGAGGAAAAGTCCATCAGACTTTGCTGATGCATTTGGGGATAGTGATGGCTCTCCTGAGGTAGGGGATATTTTATATCACTCCGCTGGCATCGAACGTCCTGAAGAAAGTCATGTGTTTTGAGTATTTTTAGTTGAGTCACTATTATCTGCAGTGATTCTGGTCACATACACTTTTAATTGGCCCAGTAGTTTTAAAGACACCTTGCTGGCTCCTCAGAAGTTTAAAGCTTTCGCTTTTTCTCGATGCAGTTCTCGGTGACCTTATATCACTTTATTATTTTTCGTTTAATATCACAGCTTTATGTTCGTTTCCCTCTTCCTGTCTTAAATACTCACACTGAAGTCAATCATATCTTAAAACAACATTTACAAACAGTAAAGAGCAGATACAAACGCCGTTACAGTATGCGCACATACTCTTGAAGTCTGTATTGTCTTGCAATTCTTCTGAATTTTTCACGTGGTTTTTTAAACTTATTCAAAAGTTTATTTGTGTCCATCTGCGTCCCTGGTTGCTCCCTTGTCTGTCCCAAAAAGTGAAAGCTTTTGGGTTTATACTGCATTTGTCTCTGTCCTTGGTGCTGAACTCCACTGGCTCTTCTTATGTATTTGTCATAGCTTTCCCTGTGTTTTATGCTGTTGGCGTTTTCCCGTTTTGTGGAATATTGGCAACGACTATTATACAGTTTTGCTTAAATAGTTATATTCGTCCTGCTCTGATGTTTTCTTGTGAATCGGCCCTTGCTGTAATCTAGTGACATTGTCGTTTTTCATTTTTCTTTGCAGTAACTGTTGAACACAGTCAACTCGTTTTTAAGGTTTGCCAAATATGACAGTTAAATATTACATATATTTGGACAATAGCGTATGCAATGTTTGGACCCGCATCTAAAACATTTAATAATCTTTTTATGATGTTTAAGTGTTGAAAATATTTTGTGCAGCTTATATTTGGAGTTTCATTCATTCACAGAACCTATGGATGATGTGTAGATTTTACCCGGCAGTATACTCAATATTCTTACAGCATTCAAGATTGAGCTGTTTATTGTTGTTGTTGTTGTTGTTGTTGTTGTTGTTGTTGTTGGTTTTTTTTTTTTTTTTTTTTTTAATGCAGTGCGATAACTGAAAACACTAAACGGTTTACAGTTTGTTTCAAAAACACGACAGTTCAGTTTATAATGTATAACAGGCGGACGATGGCCTAGCAGGTTCGTTGGTTAAGACAGCACTGCATTTTCACTTGCTTTCATTTTATAAAATCACAAAGTGAACAGTGTTTCCTCAAAATATGAGCACTAGGACACATATAAAGACTTTAAAGTGTCCTGTGTTTCTTGTTCCCAACTCAAACCAGTAAAATGGGAATGTGAGGAAATGGGAGAAAAAGAAAAAAAAGACCACCATTAAGTTATCGATAGACATTATTATTTGGATATTGGTTTACACAGTGCTGACATCAAATGAAACAGTAACAAAACAAATACCCAATGAAAGCTTGCCCCCATTTTGTCTTCAGACATTTCTGTGCATGTTCTAATGGAAAATGCAGGCTCTTCCCCAGAAATAGTTACAGCAATTTGATGTTTATGTTCCTTTTTTCCCCCCATCGGAAGTATCCAATAGTTTTTTACCCTGTCTCGAAAGTCATTCTATCCAGTCCTTATTACTTTGTTATTTTCTTTTCTAATATGCAAGCGTCATTGTTGTGGTCCATCTTTTAAATGTAAAAAGCACAAAAAACTACATCGTCTTGTTATACCTAAACTTACACTCATGGTGTCAGTATGTACCAGCAAACGATAGTGCCCAGTCATTCCCCACCCTTCTGTCTCAACGAATTCAAAGCTTGACTCTGCTGTTGTTTCGCTTTTGACGAAATCCACTGAGTGCAGGACTGCAGTGTGATCGTTTTTGTTTGTTTGAGGGAGATACGACTGCATCGTTGATATATATTTTGACCTACTTTGTGGTATTTGTACCCTCCCATAGTAACAATGGGACGCAGCAGAATTGCGCTGCTTCACGGCCTAGCTTTTATTTTTCTTGTCCTCAACCTCGTCTATGGAGACGTGAGCTACTCTATCCCCGAAGAGATGAAACGTGGATCTGTAATTGGAAATATCGCTAAGGATCTGGGACTGGATTTGGGCCAACTGTCTGCTCGCAAGGCTCGCATCGATACTGAAGATAATAGCATGAAGTACTGCGGTGTGAATCTCAACACCGGAGATTTGATCGTACAAGAAAGGATTGACAGAGAGGGGCTTTGTGCGAAAAAGGCTTCGTGTGTCGTAAAACAGGAACTCGTACTTGAAAATCCTTTAGAACTGCACCGTATTAGTATTCGAGTTCAAGATATTAATGACAATTCACCCAAATTTAAAGAGGAGTCCCTTAATTTTGAAATTCAGGAATCAGCAGTCAAAGGTGCGCATTTTCTCTTAGATGAGGCACACGACGGAGACATCGGAGAAAATGCTGTTCAGGGCTACTCGCTTCAGCAGAATGATCATTTCAAATTAAATGTAAAGACAAAAGGCGGTGGACGAAAATATAGTGAATTAGTCTTAGACAAAGAATTAGACAGGGAGGAAAAGCAGGACATCATGTTATTGCTTACCGCATTTGATGGTGGCTCTCCTCAGAGATCAGGTACTGTTGTCATACATGTCACTGTGCAGGATGCTAATGATAATGTACCAGTGTTTAGCCAGGCCGTTTATAAAGCCAGTCTGCCCGAAAACTCACCTCTGGATACATTGGTGATCACAGTGAGTGCAACTGATGCAGATGAGGGAGTCAATGGTGAGGTTAGTTATGGATTTGACCATGTTTCAAATGAAAACCAAGTTTTCTCTCTGAACTCTAAAACAGGCGAAGTTAGCGTATCGGGATCTATTGATTTTGAAAAAGAGTCGTCATATGAAATGCAGATTAGCGCAAAAGATGGACAGGGGTTGGCGTCATATGCAACGGTAATAATTGAAATTACTGATATAAATGATAATGCTCCAGTTCTTTATCTGAAATCACTGTCTAACCCCATACCTGAGAACGTGTCACCTGGTACAGAGGTGGGCATCATTAA
>NW_024704188.1:0-1905 GCF_008729295.1 Plectropomus leopardus | reverse complement strand
TCAGGTGCTTCCCAGCTGCTTGTCAGCTGCAGCACATCTAGAGAAACGGTGGCTCACCATTTTTTTACGCGTGACGCTCATGTTTGTCAGCATGAATAGACTGACAAATTCATTCACGCATGACAAACTGAATGATTATATTGATTTTATACCACTTTGTACTGCAGTTTAAAGTCTCTCTCTGTCACAGGGATGAGGAAATACAAAGATGTTTGTTTTACCTCAACGTCCTTGCTTACCTTTCAAAACAAAAGCTATATGACTGTGTCTCTGTAGACAGAATGTCATCAGTTGCTGATACAATGCATTTTATTTTGAAACATTTACAGGATGGGGTTGTCAGCTGTGCAGGAGCTTGTATATCATAAATGAGTGGAATATGTGCTCATAAATGTGAAAATACAGCACTCATATCAGCAGGCAGTGATATGCCTTAAGGCCCAGTTAAGGCTGGTCTATTTTGACGCAGAAAGAATGTACTAGTTACAATTATTTCTTTTAGAGAAAAGTTATCGTGTTTTTCAAATTGCACTAATTTTACTGTAAGATGTTTTGTTGGACTGCTAGATTTCAGGTTTGTTACTGTAACAAAGAGTAACTGATTTGTTACTCCTCCTAAAAGTGACTTGAATTTTTACATTGTTTTAATTATTTGCTGTTGGATTGCTAAATGTAGATTGCAATACATTAGAGTACAGTAGAACAAGCTCTTGCATTAATTTTATTTTGGAGAGACTTTATATCAGACTGTAAAACACAGATTACCTGTTAAGATTCGGCTGTTTTTTGTTGGGGAATAATGCCCTGCAGCGTTTTAAAATGTTGTTTTCGGTAAATTTGTTGTTGTATTGTTAGATTAATAAAACTTCAATTGAAAAAATAATCAATAGATTAATCGAAAAAATAATTGATAGATTAATCAATAAAGAAAATAATCGTTAGGTGCAGCCCTATACATGATTCAACATACAATGACAAAATAATGCTTTGACTTAAAGGGACAGTTAACCCCAAAATCAAAAGCACATATTTTACCTCTTACCTGTAGTGCTGTATATCAATCAAGCCTGTTATGTTGTGAGTTGTTGAGTGTCTGAGATATCAGCTGTAGAAATGTTTGCCATCTCTCAATTAGGGCTGCAGCTATCGAATATTTTAGTAATCGAGTATTCTACTGAAAATTCCATTGATTAATCGAGTAATCGGATAAAACATATTTTTGTTTAGTTAAAGAGCAATTATAAATATACATGAGACAATAAGACATTTCACCTAATAATGAACCATCGGTTTCCTTTTTTAACTACCCAGTTAGCTTTATTATGTTTTTATTTTCCACCCTCATCACTCTACAGCGCTGTGTTTTTACAGATTAAATAAAGCCTGTATGAAAGGCACGTTAGCCACGCATCGACAGTAGTCATAATTAATAGAAACCTAGCCCTCCGCAGGGCTAACGTTATGTTAGCAAGTTACAGTAACGTTAATCTCATTAATTAGCGCTACGTTACTTAATTAGGCTTTACACAGATCATATCGGCTATATCGGATCGGCCGATTTTTTTTATATATATTTTATTTTTTGAAATGATCGGGATTGGGCGTCATGTCATAAATCACCGATCCGATCAATGACGTCATGGTCATGTTGAAATTTTTTAAATCTGTCTCATTTACTCCAAACTACTTTCACAGCATCGACATGTTTATTTGTTTGTATCCGAGAGCTAATGATTCATGATTAAAAAAAACTTCATTTTCGTCTTCGTGCCTCTTCCTGTTTTGAGTACTGTCGCTATGTGACGGACAATAAAGTTTCTTTGAATCTTCACGACAGCAACGTCGGAGGTGTGGAAGTTTTTCAAAGTGAGAGAAACAGACATAGCACAAGCTATCTGCAATATA
>NW_024704187.1:0-1673 GCF_008729295.1 Plectropomus leopardus | reverse complement strand
AAATAAAGCTACCTTGCCTTGCCTTACCTATGTCATTTTCGGCCATTTTTTCAACATGCTAAATTATGACATTTTTGGCCTTTACGACATTGTATACTATGACGCATCTCTGAAATCTATAATATCTTGTGTTCAGCCATTTTCTTGATGTTTTTCGACATACTTTATGATTCCATTTTCTGCCATTTTCATCAACATGCTAAATTATTATGTTTTCGACCTTTTTGTACGTTTTTGTCCTCTTAGTATTCTATGACCTGTCTCTAAAAGCTATAATATGTTGCTTCAGACATTTTTTAACATGTAAAAATTCTCCATTTTTTGACATACTATGCTATGGTGTTTTCGACCACTTTTTCAACATGCTTAATTATGATGTTTTTAGCCTTTGTTTCCATTATATACTATGACACGTCTCTACAACCTATAATTTGTTGTTTTAAGCAATTTCTTTGACACGTAAAAATTTGAATTTTAATAGTTGAACATACTGAACTATGTCATTTTTTGTCATTTTTGCCATACTATAGCCTTGCTTTTTTGGTCTTTTTTTCAACATGCCAAATTAGCGTGTTTTTGGCCGTTTTTGCAACAATCTTTGCTATAGTGTCTGTCAACACGCTATTTAACGTCAATTTAGGCAGTTTTCAGCTGTTTTTGGGAAATGTCTTTTTTTGACATTTTTGCCATACTATAGCCTTGTTTTTTGGTCATTTTTTCGACATGCCAAATTAGCGTGTTTTTAGTCACGTTTACATGATCTTATGCTATGGCATGTATCAACACGGCTTTTATTTTATATTTCAGCAGTTATTAGCTGTTTTTGGGAAATGTCATTTTTTGACATTTTTGACATACTATAGCCTTGCTTTTTTGGTCATTTTTTCGACATGACAAATTAGCATGTTTTTAGTCACGTTTGCAAGATCTTTTGCCATGGCATGTATCAACACGGTCTTTATTTTATATTTAAGCAGTTTTTAGCTGTTTTACGGAAATGTCATTTTTTGACATTTTTGCCATACTATAGCCTTGCTTTTTTCATCATTTTTTCGACATGCCAAATTAGCATGTTTTTAGTCATGTTTGCATGATCTTATGCTATGGCATGTATCAACATGGTTTTTATTGTATATTTAAGCAGTTTTTAGCCGTTTTTGGGAAATGTCATTTTTTGACATTTTTGCCATACTATAGCCTTGCTTTTTTGGTCATTTTTTCGACATGCCAAATTAATGTGTTTTTAGTCACGTTTGCAAGATCTTATGCTATGGCATGTATCAACACGATATTTATTGTATATTTAAGCAGTTTCCAGCTGTTTTTGGGAAATGTCATTTTTTGACATTTTTGTCATACTATAGCCTTGCTTTTTTCATCATTTTTTCGACATGCCAAATTAGCGTGTTTTTAGTCACATTTACAAGATCTTATGCTATGGCATGTATCAACACGATAGTTATTGAAAATTTAAGTAGTTTTCAGCTGTTTTTGGGAAATGTCATTTTTTGACATTTTTGCCATACTATAGCCTTGCTTTTTTGGTCATTTTTTCGACATGCCAAATTAGACTGTTTTTAGTCATGTTTGCATGATCTTATGCTATGGCATGTATCAACATGGTTTTTATTGAAAATTTAAGTAGTTTTCAGCTGTTTTTGGGAAATGTCATT
>NW_024704186.1:0-1904 GCF_008729295.1 Plectropomus leopardus | reverse complement strand
GACACTGGGGAAGGAAAATGGCTAATTGGGCCCAATTTAGACATTTTCACTTAGGGGTGTACTCACTTTTGTTGCCAACGGTTCAGACATTAATGGCTGTTTGCTGAGTTATTTAGAGGGGACAGTAAATTTACACTGTTATACAAGCTGTAGACTGATTACTTTACAATGTATCAAAGTGTCATTTCTTCAGTGTTGTCCCATGAAAAGTTACAATAAAATATTTACAAAAATGTGAGGGGTGTACTCACTTTTGTGAGATACTATATAGACAATTGTTATCCTTTAGTGGCAGAAACAAATAATTTAATTTCAAATTAAAATGAAAATACTTTATATCTATATTTCTAGATGCAATGGCTTTTAATCATCAGTTATGACCCATCAATGTTGCAGTATCTGCAGAGATGGTACCCTCTGCCTGTGCTTTCTTATTAAATTATTATTTTCTGTGCTGGCGTTGTTTAAGGGTGTGAACCCCCAAAACACTCAGGTGCTTACATCTAAGAGACAATGCCAAAAAAAAACTCAAAGCAAAATGCTAAGGGAGAGTGAATCTGGGGTTTACTTTCATGTTCACCACTGGGTGTTTTCACAAACAGTAACCAATCCTGCCTAGTATACCTTTATATTAGAAATACTATTAATCCCACACATTACTTTCACACGTTACAACAGCATGAACAACATGTTCTTCATTACACACAGTCAGTACATATACCCCAGCTTCACAGACTCTTCACCAGATTGTTCTTTTTCATTCCCATGCAAGACTATTCAGTGTTTACTCTTGGACTGATGCCTTGTTGTCGACACTGTCTGCCTCCTGCTAAACTTGACTTCTCGCCTGGCCCAAACAGCCTTGTCTTATTCCGAAAAAATAAAATAGCTCCGCTTTGTCAGTACTTTTAATGTAAATACTTATTACCAAAAAGCACCTTTCTTGTGTGCATGAAACACAGTTGGATGGCGTCAGCTGAGAATGCTGCTGGAGGGAACCAGTCATGATGTTATTATACGCCAGAGGATGGCTGGACAGCTACTGCCTTGTCCACTTGATATGCGCACGGGCAGCGTCACTTGAGAACGTAACCAGACGAAATCCTTCAAGTCAGCATGAAATGTGGCAGGGAGGCGTCAGGTTGAAATGCTGTCAGTAACAACACAATATAAGGAGCGTTAGAGCGCCTGTAGGATGGGTGGAACTTTCATGTGAGTATGTGAGTATGGTGTTTCTTCCAGTCTGAGTATGATGTTTGTTTTTTTATTCTCCATTTTACCATGTGCCACCTTCTAATCCTAACAATCCATGCCAGCATGAGCATTTGCTGATGTCCCGGCATTTGTTGCCATGTGCTTGTGTTCTCCAAACATAATCACATGCAGAGTCATTCCGTCATGTGTATTTGTTGATATCACAGTAACAGCTTCGTGGAACATAAAGAGCAGATGCAGAGGGATATCTTACTCATAATATTTCAATGTGGAAGCCCACTGATTTTGGATCCTCTTCCTGCTGGACAACATCTTCTGCCTGCTCCTTCACACTGCCACAGCACACTATTGAAGTGTCTGGTGTGTGTGTGCGTGCACTCGCGAATGTATATTACAGTAGACCTAGGTGTTGTTACACATTCACCAACAGGGAACTGAAAAACCAACAGGGGACATTTTTTAGGTCTCCAAAATTTGCCAAGAGGGGACCTAAGTGTGTGAGCGTGTTAATATCCATATTGAACGCTGTTCCTGCTGGTTGGAGCAGGTATTTGAACATTCACACACGTTGCTTTTAACGCTCCTCTCCACGGTGAATGGCCTACAATCCCCAGCAGCCTTTCAGACTGTAGATGGGCCGGTAAACAGGCTTCACTAATGTTAATGTGGATGACATGGAGGTCACAGAA
>NW_024704185.1:0-1354 GCF_008729295.1 Plectropomus leopardus | reverse complement strand
GAAAATAATTAAAAAAATAAATAAAAGTAGCTCTCTTAAGTTTTGCACTTTTAAATTAATTAATTGTATCAGTGATCATTAAAATAAAATGCAGATTCAGATCATAGACAAAATGACAAATATTGGTTTCAATGATCGGCCAGGCCGGTAATCTGTCGACCCCTAGTGGACATGTTACAAACTTAACTTTAGGAAAAGAAGCGTGGTTTGGTGTCTTCATGATACATACTTACATTAAATAACATGACAGTACCAAACCATGTTTGTTTTCCTAAAGCTAGCCTATGTAACTTTATGTTTTTACGGTACATATTTACATAAAATGATCTAAGTTAGCTTTAGGAAAAGAAGCATGGTTTGGCATTGTCACGGTATGTACTTACCGTAAAGTTATGAGGGTTAGGATTAAGAAAAGAATTTTGGTTTGTTGTTGACATGTTACGTAATTAGAGTAAACTATGATTGTTTTCCGAAACCTAACCCAGGTAACTTAAGTACATAACTTTATGGTTAGTGCAAAGCTTTGTTAGGTACGTAACGTGACACCGGCAAACCTCAGTTCTTTTCCTAAAGTTAACCTGCGTGACTTTTTCCTAAACCTGACCCACATACCTTTACATCACGTGCGCAACTTTACGTTAAGAACATAATGGGACTTCGGCCAACCACTTGAGGGTTACTCCTCGGTTGTTTCTGTAGTGACATCATCCCGGCAGGTGATCACTGAGAATGACAAAAATACGTGAGAATAATACAAAGAACAGCAGCAAATTTTGACACTTTTTCCCCATTTTATTTCTTTTTAAATAGAAAACCTTGCCCAGTCGGACAGAGTTGAAAGAACAAAAATTAACAAACAAAAAAAAAAAAGAAAATTAAAAAAACCCCCACTTTAATTACCGCACAGTCAGTCATCCTGGTACAACAGTCTTAAAAATCAGCCATTCATGTTGTAATGCTGAAGGGGGAGCATTACCCCGACGGAGTGCTACAACGTACAGTACCTGCTGGCGCAGGACGGCGAGGCCTGCCATGAGGAAATGTTCTGCCCTCAAACCTGTAACACAGGACCAGACAATGTGGGGTTTCACATCACAGCTCAATGGAAACGGCACTGAAGCCACACCTCTGTAGACTGGGACCAGCCGCAACACGTTTCATTTCAACATAAAAGAGTCATTAAAAAAAAGAGACAGTGATGTGTGACTTGAGCCGGCCGACCAGAGTGCTGCTCCCATTTCAACCCACTGGAATTAAAAGGCCAGACTGGTTCCCACTTCACCCATCAGAAAGGCCTGGGGTACATTGTGTTTAATCTATTATACACCACACATTCGCACACACACGCACGCAC
>NW_024704184.1:0-1515 GCF_008729295.1 Plectropomus leopardus | reverse complement strand
CAGGTGTTTTTTCGGCTCCTCAGTGTTTGTCATCAGGAACTCACCTGGTCTCCGACGGGGAACAGCAGCGCCCAGCGGAGCCAATCTCGTCCTGCAGCGTCCTCTGTGAGGACTTGATGGGACCAGCTGGTCTGACTGGAGCCTGTAGTGGTTAGAGACATTTGGAAACAGATGGACTCGGGACTCGGCTGCAGGTTTTCCAGTGACTCCGCTGCATCGTTGGCATGTTGTGGAGGCGACGCTGAGGCGTCCATCAGCTGGTTATCACTAAATGACAGACAGAGAGCTCTGATAAATTGACTGAAGAGAGGATAAATCTGCTGATAAACAGTCAATAAACCCATAAAAGGACCCAAAACATCAACATCTGTGAATGAAAACCTGATAGACCTTCTTCCTGTGTGTCACAGAGCTCCACGGCCTCTAAAAACCATTCAAACACTAACAATAATATTCCTCTAATATTCTGAATATGACAGGTAATACAGGTCATGTGACCTGCATATTCCATGAGGCATACTCTGATTTTGTGTGATTTTTTTAAAAATAATGAAGCATTTTCTGATTAATACGTGTAGAACATCCCAACATTATTTAGCTTTTAGAAGCATTATTTGGACATGCATACAGCCCATGTGAAATGTGTCTTTTAATTAATCTAAAATCCTGGAAAAGTCCTAAATTCCTAGAATTGTCCTAAAATTCCAGAAATTTCTTAAAATCCTGGAAAAGTTCTACAATCCTAGAAATGTCCTAAAATCCAGAAAATGTTATAAAATCCTAGAGACGTCTTAAATCCAGCTATCACTCAAACAAAACAGCAGAAAGATATTCGAGGATGAATTTAAAGTGATTAAACACGGTGAAAAACGTTTGCTTCATTCTAATACTAAGAACTATTAGTTGGACAACATTTTTTCTGAAGGCTTGACGTATTAAAGTCAAAAAGACATTTTGGCTCTCACCTGTGGTTCAGTTTGTCGTGAGGACATGCAGACTCTCGTCTTGGTCTCCAGGACAGTGAACGCCTCCTGCTGTGAGATGACGTCGGTGCGTCTTCCTCTCCTTTGGGGATTGATAAAGTGAAACCGCCGGTGATGGCAGATCTCTCTCGAGGGAGATGGAGGCTGAAATTAAGAACAAAGAGTTGTACACGTGCCCCAACAGGATGCTGCAGCCCCGAGGATTTTTAAATGAACAATGCGTGCAGAGTTAACACTGCTGCTCACATCTGGACATTAAGCTTCAAGGGAGAGAAAATGTTGACCGTGGTATCTGGACTTTAGGGCAAACATCCATCCACATGTTGCTCGGCTTTTGCACCAGTTTCGAATTCAGCCAAATAATCTGCAAATTAACTCAGGTTGCAGCAGAATTACAGCAAACACAATATTTCATCAGAAATCAATCCAAACGTCAACACAAATCATCAGCTTTAACACAAACTTCAGTCATAATCAGCTGTACAACATATATATATATATATCACACACACTCATATCGCTCTGCACACAA
>NW_024704183.1:0-1906 GCF_008729295.1 Plectropomus leopardus | reverse complement strand
AGTTGTCATATTTTTTTACAGAACAATTTTTACTTTTTTTAAGGTAATTAATTTTTTTGTTTTTTTATAGTTTTAACTTTTTTGTCTTTGTATTTTGTTTTGGGTTTTTTTGGCTAATTTGGTGTAATTTCTTCTAAAGCTGCTCATTGCATTTTCCCATGTTTCTGAAACAAATCAAGCTAATTTGTTCAAGTTTTAAAGGGTTAATTAGTCGTGACGGCTCAAATCCTGCAACATCTCTCCTCTGTCTGAAACATAAAGTCGATTTATTCTGCACCAACTTAAAAAAAACCCCCTCTACAGTCAGTATGTTAGTTTGAATTTTAGGATAATTCCAAAACTCTCATAAACATATAAAATAATAGTTTTATTGCACATTTCAAACAGAGCAACGAGAGTAAAGTTCGTTCTTCTTCAGGCTGCAAAGACTCAAATTTTCAGTTTCTGATTAAATCCTCCGACAGAAAATAAATCCAAAAACTCCTGGTTTTTATACCGTCCAATAACAGACAGAATCTTCTTATTTTTCACTGCGCTTCATATTAAAGACCATAAATTCACAGCCTCTCAGATTTATGATTTTAATATTTTTCTGGAAAAGCAAGTTATTTAGATCAAATCCAACTCATCTTTTTACTCGCAGGTCAAAACACCCAAAACTTTACGATGGGTGGGGATCTTTGTCATGTGAGCTCAGACGAGCTTATTAGTAATAAAGACGTCTTAGCAAGGACGTGGAGGGGACGGTGGACAGTGGACGGTGGACAGTGGACGGTGGGTCATCAAGGCGAGACGCCTGCAAAGCTGCAGCTAAGACAAACAACAGAACCGGTTTTGTTTTAGTGAGTCATTGTTGCAGCTTTTCAGCCTCTTATCACATTTTTTTGGGACCCATAGCTGTGTTAGCCATCCTTTATTCTGGGGTCTTTTTTCCAGCAGCTTTTCAGCCCCTAAACTTTTTTATTTTTATTTTTTATTTTTTGGAAGGGACCTGTGGCTGTTTCCAGCAGATTTTCAGCCTTAAAAATATTTTTTTTATTTGTTTCTTGGTAGGGATCCACAGATTTTTTTTCAGCAGCTTTCCATTTTAATTAATGTTTTAAAAAGGAGTAAAAGGCATATTTCACATCCACCTGTGTCTTCGTATTTCCATAAAAACTCACACTGCCTCTTTAATCTCTTTGTTTGTTTGTTTGTTTGTTTGTTTGTTTGTTTGGTCTTGGCTCTGAGATTGCATCTCCCTGTTTATTCATGCGTTTTCCTCTCACTGGGATGCAGATCTGTGACGCAGCTGCGAGCCTCCTCCTGTCCCTGCAGCAACATGCAGCTTTTGAATGTGTTCGTTTATTTTTCACTAAAACAAAAGCAGCCGGCGAGCCGCGGGACACTCAGGGGACATTCAAGGGACAACAGAGGACATGAGAGAACAAAGAGACACATTACAAACACCCACTGATCGTCCAGACGAACAGCAGCAGGGCCGTATATGTATTTACATCTCAGCACGGCGGAGGAAGTGAAGTTATTATTTGAGTTTTTTCAGCACAGAGAAAACAAACTGTTAAATTATTAAAGAAACAAACTGCTGCAGCTCATCTCCAGTCACAGTCACACTTTCAGGTTTTAATTTCAGCTTTTGCAAAGTTTATTTTTAATATGTGAAGTCAAATTCCACCTCTGAACTTAGAAATATGCTGCTACAGATGACAGAAGAAATACTGATATCATGTCAATACACTTATGATAGTATTCTGTAAAAAATCCATCCTCGCTTTGTCTCCCTCTCCCCAAAATAGACAAAACAAACAAAAGACAAAGTTGAAGATGAATTTGACTAATGGAAATTGTTTTTATTATTTTTATTTTTTGTGGATGTTGTGATTAAGTCATGATTGTGAAATATTTC
>NW_024704182.1:0-1172 GCF_008729295.1 Plectropomus leopardus | reverse complement strand
TATTCATTTCCGGCATGAGGCCCATTATCTCAAATATCTTGCCTGTGAACTTTGGATCTGTGGAAGTCTGTCAGGATGAATTTGGCTTCTACAATCGGCTGCTTGGAAGGTGGCGGGCACGATGTTCATAAGGGTTGGGTACGTCTAGTTCAGCCCGAAGCCTACAGCTGCCTGGTCTAATCCTTGTGGGAAGGTCTGTGAGACTAACTGAATACTGCACTCATCAGAATACAAATATGGAAACACACATGGACGTAGACTCTAGCAGTTTTATGAGTATGTGCATTCTTGTGTTTATGGTATTCATCACAAATATTCACATTCATCACCTTTTTGTTCCACAATGGAAAAATCTGAAATCTGCTGTCTGAGTTTAGTGGCCTATTGCTGTCAGGGGTGTCAAATAATCCATGTCCCCTGTCCCCACACAGTCCACTCTATCGGTGTCACAGATATACACACACTTCTTCACACCAAACAACACTTAGCTATGATAGCGTCCTCTGCACCATTAAAAGCAGTAAGCAAACCCGGTTTCAGAAACCTTTCTCTGCGACATAATCATTCACCCTCTCCTTTTTCTTCAGTCAGCAATAACAGTACCTATATTTCCTACCAGGGACACATATCAGGGTGCTTTTCGACCCTACTGAGAGTGGATGTAAGTGATGGCAGCAGGTGGTACCATTAAGCTGCAGGACTGCAGATCACTGACAAGGACCCAGAGGAAAAACTACAGGGCAGAGAAGAATACCAACAAAATCACTGAGGTGAAGCACTTCACCTGCACTGCTGCTCCCATAAAAACAATCTATCTGCTGACTTAGCCACAGCTGTAGACTGAGTGGAGGTCGGTTGGATGTACCGCTAAATTGGGAGACGACTTATGGTAGTGAAATAAACATTTAGTTCACAGGCAACAGCTCTGGAGGACATTCCTGCAGTCAGCATGTCAGTGGCACACTGCTATCAGTGGAACTGTGCTTTGTGATCAAACTTTTTTAAGAGTGGCCTCACATTGTGACCATCCCAGGGCACACCTGGACACACCACCCAAATTTCTATATCCTACTGTAGAAAATGGAAATACTTATTATTTAAAAAAAATACATTCAAATTGCAAACAACCATTTGCTTCTATACCCACGCACTATATGCAATGAAAACAATTA
>NW_024704181.1:0-1498 GCF_008729295.1 Plectropomus leopardus | reverse complement strand
CTTGCTTGTGTGGGTAGCTAGGCTGCTTGGGCACCGGCCTCTGCTGAGGTTGATATTCAGACTCTATCTGTGGCTGCGGAGGATAAGCATATGAATTCTGAATTTCTGTCACAGATTCAGTTTTGGTTGTTGTGACTAAGCTGCAGTCTAGTCACTGAGAATTAACAGTATGTTGTAGCTACTTGCCTTATTTGCATTTGAGGTTGAACCACCAACAGCACGTAGCCCAGCGCTCCATGAAGATGTGTCTCCAGTGTTACTGCTTGAATCTGGTTGATAGCCTGCAACTGGCACTTCATTATCTCCATACTTCCCAGCAGATCTAATACTGTAAGCTGTAGAGCACACACACACACACACACACACACACACACACACAAAGGTTCACAAATAAACAACACTTTGATTTTTGATACCTTTGCAATCAAAGTAAAAAAGCTTACACTAGGCTAAAACAAACTACACTATTAGTTTTAGCAGTCGCTACCAAGCTGCATTTAGAGCGGTTTGGCATGATAATGTTCTGTAGTATCATTTATCTACTTTTTAGCAACCATCTATAATTACATAAAATCTTTAGTATGCAAGTATGCAAGTGGACTATTTACTGATATTTTTTTATTGTAGAACAAAATATCAGTCTCAGGATGTGTTAGCCATAGACCTGATTTAATGCTTCTATTATATTCTATAAAAAAAAAAAACAAAAAAAAAAACAACAACATCGACTGACAAAAAGGAACCAGAGATGCTAAATGCTAACAGATTTCCAGGTTTTAAGATTCATTATTGGGGTACTCTAACCAGTTACCCAGCTAGCAGGGAACATTCCCACAACATTGGCTAACATTACATACAATTACAACAATGTTTTTAAAGAAAATATTTTAATCTAATGGTCAAACAGCATTTTAAGGATATTAATTCAATTAATGTTCCAGTAAAGTTAAGTGCTGACTAAGTCATGACACTTTAACTGCAGCTTTCTTTGGATGTTTTGGTGATGTTGAGGTGACAGATCATAGACTGTTATTTTATATTGTGTTCTAACAATGTTACATGAGGACAAAAGGCAGAACATTTTCAAAGCAACATTCAGAAAATATTTGAGGACTGAAATTAGAACTTTTTTTTATCTAACGTAATGTGATATATCAATAAAAAGTAAAAAAAATAAATAAATAAAATAAAATAAAATAAACCACTGAAAACATTGAATTTTGGAAGTAAAAATTGCTAGCTGAGTAAGCAGTTTATCAGCATGATTAAACTCACCCTTTGCTTGATGTCCTCCAACAGCTAGCAAGGACAACAGCAACCACCTGAACAGGACATCCAAAAGTTAGTATGTGCTTTAATAACAAGTTCAATAAACAAAATTCTATTAATTAAAACATACCTTAAGGGAAACCCCATGGCTCCAGCCACAGCTGTAGGCCTTGGACACAGCAAACTCTGTCACTTCTGTCAGCTGCTACCAAACCACACAGCTGAACCA
>NW_024704180.1:0-1636 GCF_008729295.1 Plectropomus leopardus | reverse complement strand
GCCACCGTGTGTGTGTGTGTGTGTGTGTGTGTGTGTGTGTGTGTGTGAGTGTGTGTGTGTGTGTGTGTGTGTGTGCGTGTGTGTGTGTGTGTGTGTGTGTGTGTGTTGATCACCTCACAGTAAAAGCAAACAAACAAAAGCAGAAACTCACCTCGTGTTTCTGTGTTCCTCAAAGTTTTCTTAACTCTTCAGATCACGTTTCTTCGTCCTTTTTTTGGTCCCAAACGTCTCACGACTCCAGGAAATAGCCTGTGCCGACACAAACACAATCAGGAATATGGTTAATTGCTAAGAAAGTTTTTACATGCAAAGAATTTACTTTGTTGCACAGACGAAAAAATGCAAACAAATGAATTATTTGTAAAAAATTAATCAATGTAATTAATTATATTTTAATTTAATAACAAAGGTTTACAGTCCACAAATTCATCTCCTTCATCAACTGATTTATGAACCGATTTTTTCTCTTCACACATCAAATGAGCTCCAGAAGATGACGATCGTGGGTTTAAAATTTTTAGGCATCAAAGTTTACTAAATGACATGTTTCTTTGCAATCATAATCACAGGTATATAATAATAGTAATATTAAAAAAGTATAATGAAACTTTATTAATCATCACGAGGGAGAGTAGATAATGACTGAATTCTCGTTTCGGGGTGTATGTATGTTTTTAAGCTTTTTCCTTAATTCCTCCAGAAAGTTTCATTTTTAATAAATTTCTCTAATATAAGAGAAATCTGGACCAATTTCACTAAATATTAAAATACAGCAGAAACAACATGATTAAGGCAGAAAAAACCCCCACAATTAAACACAAGAACAGCTATTTGCCTCGGTTACTACGTTCTTTAACCCTTTGAAACCTGGACAGACATCACTTTATTTGTGCTGCTTCCAGACCCCTTCTTACGTAATTTAACCTTAAAAACTGGTAATTTTTTTATATGGAAAAGGAAATAAGCAACATGGCACAAACTGTTCTGCAAATTGCAGATTAGTGGATTTGAAATATTTAGTATAGAAGCTAGGGAAAATGTAAAGAATAAAACACAACTTTATTTAATATTTAAAAAATTATTAACGAATTTAAATATAGTTTATTGAAAGGATTATTTTTTAAGCATTTTTATCCAGTCGGTCCATTTGGTCAAATCCATTTCTGTACTTGTTTATGTTTCTTTTACTTTGTTTTTCTTTTTTTTTCTTAATTTACAGGTAATTTTCTTGTATTTTTTTACAAATATATTGCAACATTTTTTAAGGTCATTTCTTGTTAAATTGCTAATTGCTTAAATTTTTGAAAGACATCAATCCTGGTCTCCAAGAGTTAATGGATTTATATTAAATTTAATTTGGGATGTTTTTTGCAGATATTTCCAGTTTCCTGTTCTCAGTCTCTTCTGCTGTGATTTTGTGTGAGATCCCGAAGCCAAAACTCAGCTACCTGAGTTCGGCGCTCGGCTGGAGTTAATTTTGGACTCTGCACAGCTGAAGCTTAAAAATGTTTGACCTTTAAATCAAACAAGTGACGTCATGAATAAACAGAAGGAAATATATACATAAATATATATAAAAATATTAACGTCAGGCTGCAGAATATATAAAGACACAAGAAGTTTTCACAGCATCTGG
>NW_024704179.1:0-1075 GCF_008729295.1 Plectropomus leopardus | reverse complement strand
TTTTTTTTTTTTTTTAAATATTACTTTTTTTCTAAAAAAAAATGTTGTAATTTTCCACAAACATTCTGATTTTTCTTTTCTTAAAATATTTGAAAAGTTTTTTAAATTTGCGTTTATTCTTTCTGACAGATACGGACGGACACAGAGCGGCGGTGGAGCCAGCTCTTACCTGCTCCGGTGGTCCTGGGGGGGGTCAGGTGTGGTCCTCAGGAGGTCCAGACCAGCAGACAGCGGGGGGTCCGAGGAGGACGGCAGGTTCTCCTTCTCCTCCTCGCTGCAGGTGGAGGGGGCGGGGGGATCCTGGCTCAGTTTGGCCCTGGAGCTGTCTGTGGTTCCCAGGTACCCGAGCCGAGGCGCCCCCTGCTGGACCGCGGACTCCAGGATCCTGGAGGTGACGTCTGATTGGACAAAGGAGGAGGTCAGACTCTTGACACTGACGGTGGACTAAATCCAGGAGCTCAGGTGGAGGCGAGCAGGTGCCTGAAGCGCCGCTCAGACCGGCTGCCGTCTGGTTTTTGGATTTGTGTGTCATGTCGATAAAGTGTCCACGAACGGGGACAGCAGGTCAAAGTTCAGCCGAATGGAGCACGAAATTCAGCAAAGCCAGAAAGTGATATCCTCGTATAAGGGTTCACACACATTTTTACCAATAACTTTCCAGGATTTTTCCAGGACTTTGAGGCAAATTTTCAAGACCACACATTCTCTGAAATGACCACTGATACTCCTTATTGGTTCTTTGTCACTGTAGATGTTTAAAGAAATAAGTTGGGGGATATTTTTTCTTTCAAATTATTTGGCTTTTTTTCCCTTAAAAAATTCGAGGATTTAAATTAAAAAAATAATAATAAAAAAGCCGTTTTTCTTTATTATTTTTGGTGATTCATTATTTTTGTCAATGTTTCAAAAATACATTTTTGGGTTTTATGAATAAATGCTGGTAATTTTCTTCTGTATAAATTATTGGTGATTTTTAAATGTTTCTTTAAATTTTTTTAAGCATTTTTAAAGAAAATACTGACAAATTAAAAAATAAAAAAATAAAAAAATAAAACATTTTTGGGGACATTTTTTT
>NW_024704178.1:0-4459 GCF_008729295.1 Plectropomus leopardus | reverse complement strand
TTTAGAAGAAAGTAATAGTATAGAGGACACTTTTATATCTTTTGTCTGTTAATTGCTGTAATTTATCTGTTAATTGCCTCATTTCACTTCTGTTCTTTTAAACTTTTTTGTAGTTTTTATGTTGTGTTCCTGTAAGGTGTCCTTGAGTGCTCTGAAAGGCGCCCACAAATAAAATGTATTATTATTTATTATTATAATATCTGTTTTTAGACCAACACTTAAACCCTTTCTAAGATGGCTCAGCAGAAGTTATTCATTTATAAAGACCAAAGAATTCCATTAATATGTTAAATGTTTCAAGTGCTGATATGCAATAAGCTCAGTACATTTACTTTCATCTTTACCTCTAAAAGGCAAATTCAGTCCTTGAATGACCACAATATCCACTCCAGAGTTGACCCATCTCCTTCAGACCACCTCACCTCAGAATACTAAAGAAATAAAATAGCTAAGTCTCCTTCACACTTGTTCCTATTGAAATCTTTGCTTAAGACACACATATTGCACACACTGACTGGTTAGTGTGGCTAACACCAATGAGAGCTGCAACTAATGGTTATTTTCATTATCAATTAGAGCTGTAATGATTTTTTTGTATTCGTACAGAACATTCACTGTGCAGGGGTCACGGTTCAGTGCATGCAGACCATAGACCGTATAAATATTGATGTAGCGTCCGTGACATTACCCATGTTTTGTGAACTCCCGCTTTGAAGCCTTGAGTTTGTCATTTTGGCTGTGGCCAGGTTGCTTTTTGGAACCAGAAGTGACCATATTTGGGCAAGAATGTGGAGCTATGGAGGAGCGAGGTGTGGCTCTGACTCACAGACCGTAGGGACGCCTGGAGGACAACTTGTCGCTCAAACAGTCTTTACACAGTCCCTTTAACATATATATAACTTTGGTCTGAAAGTGTAAATGGGTGAGTTATATAAAAAATCACCCCCTGCAGAGTTGTCATGAGTGTTAAAATTAGATATAGAGATCAAACTATTTTTGTACCTGACTGTAAACATGTTTATTTCTGCTATAAATTTGGCATTTTTACATGGAGGGGGGTCTAAAAGGATTTACTCTGTTTTGGAGCCGGCCTCAAGCAGCCATTTGATGAACTGCAGTTTCTGACAGTTCCACATTGGCTTTATTTCTCAGCCTCGGAGGTTAGCACTTGACACAGTCACATGCAGAATACGTGGTATGCCGATGGATGCATGTAATGTGGAACCAAAGGTCAGAAGCACAAGTTGAAGCCGGCAACTTTAAGCCATGTGCTGTTAGCAACAGGTGCCTACATAAGCACAAGCGAACTAGTGTGTGTCTGTCACACTGTTATGAGCACACAGTGTTTTGAATGCTTAAGTATAGTCAAGATGGACCTAACTGAAATACTCCTAAAGTTTTACTTTCTATTACTCTCTTTATCTAGTATTTTCAATGTCATAACACAGGAGGTGCTGTTTCCATTTTATAGCTTGTTGGGAAAGTGTTGGTTCAGTATTTGTACAGTGTAATACAGAAGTGTTTAAAATGTTTCTTGTTTTCATAATGAAAATAGTTTGCTAAAGTTGCCAGTGGGCAAACTGTTACATCAGTCACCAGCAAGAGTATTTTACAGCCAACATTTAACACCCAAAGCTACTGAGCTTTCCAGCAATGACAAGAATAAAGGCAAAGATTCTTACTGTAACTCCCTCAAGGACCAGAAAACCACTGGTTTAGTCATTTCTAATATATGTTTTTTTTTTTTAAATTTTATTATATTTTATTTTTTTGTTAACACTACTTCTTTCATGTGCTGTTTTGGAAAAACTGGGGTGAGTAAGGGCTCGTTTACACTCAGTATTTGATGAGCATATGGACACAGATGACGGACAGAGCTTTCTCTCTGTACTGTGCATTTATTTCGTCCGTATTCATGGACGTTTCCTGAAAGCTTATGGATAAGGATAAAACACAGCAGTACCACTGGAGATTGTGGGGGCAGTGAAATGTAATTTGAGCGAGATACGACTGTAGCAGATGACAAAGACATTTTAAAAAAGGTGGAATGGAAAGAATCTGTTGGCTGTATCTATGTCAACATAAAGGATGCATAAGCATGAGGACAGTGATGTTTATAGCATTAAAAATTAGCAAATCTATTTCTGTACATAAAGGGATCATAAATGAGCTCTTGTTGAAATTTGTGAAATGAGTTATCCATTATTAACAACCTTAGGTGTAGGTAAACCAGATAAGTTGAGGAGAGCCTGAAAAAACTGAACTCATCTCAATGTGGATCCTCCCAGCGAGCAGAAAAAAGCTGGGCAGCATTTGTAAACTAGATACCGCCACACGACTTGTGCACAGAGGCCGTGTAAAAATTGGAAAACTTGGACCCTCCACAAACTAAAGATTTTATGATCAGGCCGGCTTCAAAGTGGGCACCCAAGGTTCTTGAGTTAAAACCAAAAACATGTTTTATGATGTCACTGTGACCTTTGACCTACGACCACCTGATTCTAATCAATTTTCTCAGTTTCTCAAGGCCATCTTCAGATATTGCATTCACGAAAATGAGATGGATGCAGGGTCACAGTGACCTTGACCTTTGAACACCAAAACTGAAGTAGCTTACCATTGAGTCCAAATGAATGTTTGTGTCAATCTGAAGAAATTCCCTCAAGACACTCCTCAGATATTGTTTCCACAAGAATAGACAAAGAAAAAGTCACCATGACCTTGACCTTTGACCACCAAAATCTAATCGGTTCATCCTTGAGTCCACTCAAACATTTGTGCCAAATTTGAAGAAATTCCTTCAAGGTGTTCTTAAAATATTGAATTTGCAAGTCTGAGACTGACAAGGCCACAGTGATCTTCACATTTGACGTATGACAACCAAAATCTAATCAGTTCTTTGCTGAGGCCAAAAGAATGTTTGTGTTAAATTTGAAGAAATTCCCTCAAGGTGGTCTTGAGATATCACCTTCACAAGAATGTGACAGACGCATAGGCAGACAGACATGCATATTGACGGATAGACGGATAGACAGACACGCTGAGAACATAATGCCTCCAGCCTCAGCTATCTCCAGCACGAGGTATAAAAAACCTTTACTCCCTGAGCTTTAAAGGCTTACTGTCAGAAATATGCAGGTAGACATAATCAGGAAAGCAAACACTGCAGGATCAGCAAGCAGAAAATCAGCAACAGGTATCAAGCAGACATGAATGACTCAGACATAACAACAACTGAGCAGCAGCACCACCTGGCAAATGTGTGTGTGTGTGTGTGTGTGTGTGTGCGCGTGCGTGCCTGTTTTATATACTGGGGAACTAATGAGCAAATGAGCAGCAGCTGTGCAGGCAGGTGGCTGATCCCGAGAGCAGCGGTGATCAATAGAGGAGGGAAAAACCCCTGAGGGGCGTCTATTGGTCAGGTGAGGTTTTGTGTCAACCCCTGAGCTATACAGCAGCACATGGTAAGACGCTATTTGTGGTGCAGCGGAGACACAGCACTCCCCTATCACATAAAAAAATAACATTTCCACAATGCAGTGCGCCGCAGTGCTGCAAAGTTGTAGTCCGTTTTTTAAAGAAGCGACAAAATAAATCTATGGCATATTGTGCGATAGTCTATGATGCTTTGTTCATCTTTATGTAACTTGTAGCCAATTAATTGCCTGTCTGACGTACTGACAAACTAAACGATTGGTCAGGTCTCCGGGGAGTTGCTTACTGTAGTGTTCAATAATCTATTTCTTTCCCTTGCAGCTATAAATTTCTGAGTTGCAGATGCAGCAATGTTTTTGAAGTGCATGTGTGAACATGGCCTGACAGCCAACTCCTCGGCATAAATGACCAGCATCTTGGTGTGTATGTGTGTGTGTGAGAAAGAGAGAGAGGGAGGAAGACACAGAGAGAGAATAGTTGTGTTGGCTCTAAGGCTCTGAGGTTGTCATATCTTATCAGTCTGATTAGGACTCAAACTATTATAGTGCCTTGACTCTCCACTTCGTTCACTCCTCTCCTCACTTCACCTCGCTATCTTCCGTATACACCAGCAACAGCAGCTCTTTGCTGTTCTTGCCACCTCTCTCATCACATCTCCAATTTCTATCTATCCATCCATCCTCTCGTCCTTCTCTGTCCCCTGGCTTCCTCTTTTCCCTTCATCAACAGTTTGAACCCTGAGTGTAAACTGCATTCATTATACCGGGGTTCATTCAAGCAGAATGTATCAGAGTACTCGTGTCGGATGGCTTCAAAGTCTAGTCTTAATCAATCCAATGGGGCCCCTGAGAGACAACTGCTTTGAAAAGATAGAGGTGCATTCGGGCAAATCTAATGGTGGAGATCATGCTGTTGGCATAAACACGCATTCATTTAAATGACGTGACATAGTTAAAGTTTAAGTTTATGATTGTTTAAGACAAAGCTTTAGTGGTTTTGAAGTGCATCTCACAATTAGTGTCCC
>NW_024704177.1:0-5394 GCF_008729295.1 Plectropomus leopardus | reverse complement strand
ATCATTATTGTTATTATTTAATGTAGCTACAACCTTAATTTCATTACCCAGAGCTTGAAGAAGTACTCAGATCTTTTAGTAAAAGTAGTAATACCATACTGTAGAATATTCAGAATTGGGAATTTCAGAATAATATATACTATCAGATTATAATTATGCAAGCATTCATGCATGTTGATCACTCTTTAATGTTGCAGCTTTTAAAAGAGATATTTTGTATTATTTTTCATACTGCCATATAGCTTGTGATATCTCCACAGGGAACCAATAAGGCCTTATTGATTTAGTAATGTATTTATGTATTGTATGTATTTATTTAATATGCATTTGAATTTATTTGCAAAGTAATTGAAGCTGTAAAACATTTGCCTATTTGCCTCTGAAGTGTAGTGTAGTTTGCCAATTATATTAAATATAAATGGGCAGAAAATAGAAATATTCAAGTGAAGTACAAATGCTTTTCATTGTATACTTGAGCAATTGCACTAAACATAACTGATTCAGAACATGTAAATCACATACGTTAGCATACACGAAAAATATAATTATGCTGGATTATAAAAGTAGAGAAAACAGTTGAAACCGATGCTTTAATTAAAAAAAATATATATAGTTATGGAAGAATTTAGTCCGAGACTAACATTTGATTTAGAGAAGCGTTTGAAAATCAGTCAGGGGTACATGAATCTTTTTTTAAAAATTTCCACAAGATGGCAGTGATGAGCCAATCAGGGCACCAACGACGAAGAAGGCACCTCCGCCGGAAATGACGTCATCACACAACAACCAATCACACGGCAACGAAGATGGCGGACTCGGAGTTGAGTGTCAGGTGAGCAGATGGCATCAAACTTCAGCAAAAGTCTACGTTTTAAGTCGTTTTTCGAAAGTATTTACCTGCGAGGTGACATTTCTGCACAACGTCTGTCTTTATCGCTCCCTTTCGGCAGTAACGTCTGTGTTTGAAAGCGTCCGTTGAGCTGTTAGCACCACGCTAAGTTAGCTTAGCCGTGCTAGCAGTTGAATATTTGAATGGCGGTGTGTCAGCCGCATGACAACAACAGCGTCTGTGAAGCTGAAAAGTGTATCTCTAATTATGAAAGACGGAGAAGAGCAAGCGCTCATGTTTCTAAATCCAGTGCGCCACTAGTAGCTCCAATAATCGACGGTGTTATGTTGTGTCGAAGATGTTCACGCTGGTATAGAAACATATTTGGTATGTTAGCTAAGATCGTTTAGATATAAACATTTCATTTCGCATATGCACCGGCTATATTTAAACTTTGGGGAGGGAATCATGAGCTTTGATTCGGCTCAGTGGAGGGACATTCAACTTTATATGGTTTTGTTTTGTATTTATTTTAAATATTCTCATAACACCAGAACCTTCAAGTGAGTTTAAAGGCATGTTTTCCGTAAACATCTCCAATATCCCACCACTTACCCTAGCCAGAGGCTGAGAAATATAGTAATATATGGTGGAGGAAGGGCCATGCATTTTCACTGAGGTTAAGGGACAATAATTGTATCTCTGGGTAGGGTCCTGATATACTTTTTAAAAGAAAGAATAAAAGACAGTATCGTAATTATGAACATGTTGAGGTTCCCACATTACATCAACTCTCTGTCTCAGTGTATAAACTGCTTCACGGCTTGTTCATACAAAGTTGAAAAAGTATTTGTTGAATAAAATTATGAGAAAAAATGTTTCTTTTTGTCTTCTCCAGCTAAATAGCTTACAGAGCAAAATATTTTAACACTGATACAAAAGAACATAAATTTTCCATAAATGATATGGAAGAATCATCAATAATTGACAGTTTTATATCATTGTGTACCCTCAAATTGTCCACCGTTAATCTGCCTTTTAGCTCAAAATGTGTTTTTGCAAGTGAATGAACTGATAGCTACTGTCCTGTATGATAAATACACCATCAATTATCATTATGCTAAGTTATACCAATTGTTCTCTTAGGAGCTGTCGAGAATTGTGGACCATTTTGTTGGGAAGATCTGCACTGCGAGAGCCGGTAAGTCTTTTTGCGACATATGCCATATGAGTATGCAGCAACCACAACAGTGTAGAAGTTGAATCAGCGTTTATGATGTCTTCAGGGTGTTAAACAGTCTCAGCAATACTAGAATCACAGAAATATGAATATTTGTCAATTACTTTATCATGTCGCTTGAAAAAAAAAGTTTGTTGTCTACTCACAGCATATTGTTTTTTAAGATCGTACAGTAATGATTTTCCTTCTTCTTATTGTGGATTTTTTTATGTGCATAGGCTCAGATAGAGGCAGAGCTTGACAGACACTGGGACAGACTGCACCAAGGACTCAATTACTATAAACCTCCCAGGTAAATATAATGTATAATGATATACAATCCAGTACTTTCTATCACAACAAAAGGGGTAATTGTCAGTATCACATTTTCTAGCTCATCCTCTGCTGCGAAAGTGAAGGATAACAAAGATGTCGCACAGCCCTTGAAGGATTTTGGTCTGAGGATCAGTAAATTGTTGGTAAGAGTTAAAATGTCTTTCATTGTAAAAGATGTGATTCTGTGTCTGCATTCGGTGGTGCATTCCATAATTTCATAATGATTTAATGCTTTAATAATATTACAGGGTCTTGATGAGCAACAGAGTGTGCAGCTTTTACAATGCTACCTACAGGAGGACTACAGAGGAACCCGTGATTCGTTGAAGGTGTCTCTTCCTACTTGGAGTTTTTATGGTTGCTTTAGTCGTGTCTGAAATCTTGGCGTAATTATGCAGCATATAAAGGTCCCTGCAGTATGCAGTTTTTATGAAAAAAAAAAAGAAAAATATTAAATGTGCCACCTAGTTGGTATGTTTTAGTGGTATTGTTTTTATGTTGGATTTAGTTCTGCAGTCACCTTTGCAACAGATTAAAGTCAGCATATTTCATAAGGAGCAAAATAAAAGATTGTAAGAAGATATTATGAAAGGTATTCAGATGGACGCTAACAGTGTCTTTCACACAGGTTGTTCTCAAGGATGAGCGACAAAGCCAGGCACTGCTGCTGAAGGTCAGTACAGACATCTGCAGCCATTTAAACTGGCTGTATCGTTCATTTGATTCATCTTGATAGTCACTTGAATACATATATCATATGGCTGTGTGTGTGTATTCACAGGTGGCAGACTATTATTACGAGGAGCGCATGTGTCTGCTCAGATGCGTCCTACTCTTGCTGACGTACTTTCAGGATGAGCGACATCCCTACAGGGTGAGAAGCTCCTGGTTTGGGTCATCATGGAAAACACAGCTTTATTTGTGCATTTCTCACTAAAATATGTTTATGTTGTTGCTTAAAATAACTCTGGGTGTGTTTGTTTTTGGTCAGGCTGAGTACTGTAACTGTGTCAATAAACTGGAGAAGGACCTGGTAAGCAAATACCAGTCGCAATTTGAGAACCTCTTCAAAGCAGAAGCACCAACATGGGAAACTCACGGAAACCTCATGGTGATCATTTGTTTTCTATATGTTTGATTTACCTCTTGTCAGTGCCATAATACTGTATAATATAACCCAAATCGAATGTAAATATCACATATTACCCACATTTTTTTTCTGATTAACTCAACAGTCATGTCTACTTAATGTTTCAGTCTGTCCATTAAAGGATGTAACATAATTTTCTTTTATTTTCAGACGGAGAGGCAGGTGTCTCTGTGGTTCCTGCAGTGTCTGAGAGAACAGTCTCTGCTGCTGGAGATCATCTTTCTGTATTACGCCTACTTTGAGATGAGCCCCTCTGACTTGCTGAGCTTCACCAAGATGTTCAAGGAGCAAGGCTTTGGTTTGCGGCAGACCAACAGACACCTAGTGGACAAGAGCATGGACGCACTTGTCGACCGCATCGGGTAAGAGCATGTCGTAAAGTTTGTGTGTATGTAATATTCATACATTTAAAGCAGGGGTAGGTAACCTGCAGCTCTTTGGCTCCTCTCCAGTGGCACCCTGTGGCTTTGCCAAAAAATTAAATGGGAATGATTGCATGGATACGGTTATTTTAGTAACATTTTAATTTTTATTGTAGTTGCCCTAAAATTACTCTTATATTGTTCAATTGTATCATGTATCCTATGCATGATGAAAATAACTTTTTAAACAATTTGTCAACTAACGTGAGTCATACATCTATGACTTGGCCTCCTTTTCCTCTAAATTTTGACCAAACAAATGTGGCAGCTCATCTTAATTCTTTCATAGCTCGGCTAGCTATGGATTTCAAGTCCAAAATTAAACTGTGCGTGAACATATTTGTTTGCTCTCACTGCCAACACTGCAAAGTCAATTTGTCATTTTTTTTAAAAAAAGAACAAAATCTCTATTTGACAGTAAAGGTTGGTGATCCCTGGTTTAAAGTGAATGTCTGTAAAAACTTAAAAAAATGAGCTTAATACACTGCCACTTAAGCACACAGAAAGCACGGTTTGTGACAGCTAAACAAATGCTCAGCCACTAAGATATACTTTTATTTCATCTTTTACACATAAGCATGTAACATAAGCCAATGTTCTTTGTAGAGATTTCTTAAATTTGTTCTTAATTTATTCATATGTTCATAATTAATGACCAAGATATTTACTGAATGGGACAATTACAACTGGAAATTAAACTTGTTGGTGTACCTGTTGTGAAGGCATTTCTACATGATCTCAAACATTTGTTATTTCTGTACTGCAATTTCTTGTTATTTTTTGGTGAAGTATAGAGCAATAAACGACATCTGCAACGAGCATTTTTCAGCTGATAAATCAAGGAACTTCCGTGATATTTGTTCTTCTTCTCATCTTCAATGTCTTGTATGTTTCTTTGGCCTGCAGATATTTGAGCTCTCTTATTCTGGTTGAGGGAATGGACATCGACTTCCTGCACAAGTGTGCCCTGGAAGATTGTACAGAGCAGCATCAGTTCTCCAGTTCTCCTGACGTCATCAAGGTTTGACTTGAATCTCTCAATGCAGCAATAAAAAAACATTCTGTGATGTAACAACATAGCAATGTTACTCAACCATACAGAGTGTCAACTGTGCATATAGAATAAACCAGACAGACATCCAAACCTCCGTATTTCCTCTGTTCCTTTCAGGAGATGGATCAGCTGCTGTTGACATTTGGTGACATCCCTCATCACGCACCGGTGCTGCTGGCCTGGGTCCTGCTGAGACACACTTTGCGACCAGACGAGTCCAGCCCCGTGATCAGGAGGATAGGCAACACGGCCCTGCAGCTGGGGGTGTTTAAGTACATTTCAACCATGCTGAAGGGCCTGGGAGTCTCAGGGAATAATGTAAGAGAACTTAAACACACATTTGGGTCAGGTTTAAGTTTTTAGGAAGGAGGAAAAGCAAAAAAC
>NW_024704176.1:0-5259 GCF_008729295.1 Plectropomus leopardus | reverse complement strand
ATTATTCATATAATGAATAATAATATAATGAAGTGAAATGTATCTAAACGCAGCATAAGAAAACTGATGTCGATCCCGGTTTCAAGGGGTTAAAAAAAAACCTTTGTTTCAGTGTATTTAACCTGATGACAGAGGCACTTACAGCAACTGTTTTGTGGGGAAATGCAGAGTTTTATCTTTCAGATAGACTATGCATATACATTTACTGAAAGGGGAATAAAAAGACCTTTCTGTTTACTTTGGGTAAGACTTGAATGGGTGTTTTAGGTAAATTTTTATAGATCTTTATAACTTGCGAAAGTTAGAAAACCTATAAAATATGCTCACACATACAAATTTTAGCTGGATGTGCTGCTGAAAAAGACACATTTTGTTGATGCAGGTGTGCAGACACAGCAGACTCTGGTGCATCATTACAGTTACAGACTCGTGTATTTTGTGACATTCTGCAGTTCAGTGAAAGAGCTTTACGTATATGTGATGCTACATGTATAACAATCTGCAGCAGAACAGGCGAATTACTGTGTCAAATCCACACACACACACACACACGCGCACACACACACACACACACACACACACACACACACACACACATCTAGTGTAGCAATGATTTGCACTTCAGCTGCATCTCACACGTCAAAGCTCAGTGTTTGTACCTGATGTTTGCGAGCCGCCTGCTGGACTCCATTTTTCCTCCGCAGCATCCTGAGATCAACAGAGCAGAGACACAAATTAAAGACTGAAAGCAGATAAAAAACGAAAATTTAATCATGAAAAAAGTGGAAAATGGAAAAAGCATTTAGAAAAGGAGGTTTGGACGAGCAGGATGCATGCAAAAGAAATCAACGTACGCATCTTTCTCCGCCTTTGAGCAGCCAGTTTTTTTCTTCTTTTCAGTCGGTCATTAAACATCTGATTTATGTAAATATGTCACATTTTTATACAAATTAAAACAGGAAAACTCTAAAATTTAACGAGTAAATGAGACAGATCTAGTTCGGAGCATAGAGATTTAAAAAGATAAGAAAGAAATCATGGAGAGAAAGCGTCCATGAGAGGCGCGCGCGGGGCTTCGCGAAGCAGCTTCTGGGCTAACCGAGAGCGCGCGAGACAAGGAGGCTGCCCTTGAGGGTACGCACTGCACGCGCACACATGACCGTCAGCGGCCAATGGCGGCCGGTGTCGGCTCGTAAAAGCGGGTTTATGACCTGTGTGTGTGTGTGTGTGTGTGTGTGTGTGTGTGTGTGTGTGTGTGTGAATCTTCAGACAGAAAGTGGAATTTGTGGCAGCTGCACTCGAGAGAAAGCTGCGTTTTCAAACAGCAAACACGCACACATGCACATACACACACAGAAACAGGCATGGTAACGCACGCGTACACGCACGAATAATTCCAGCATAAACAGCTTTGAAAAAGGCCTCTCATTGTCTGCTTCTGGTGCAGTTTGATTTGGTGACTATTTCATGGACAATAACCAAGAAAACCGCACAGAAGAGAGAATAAATATATTTTTTTATATGTTGGACTGAAAAGCATAAAAACTCTTTGCCATAAAGAAAACCAAAACCTTAACCTAAAATTACTCGACTCCCAGGACTTATCAACCTTAAACCTCAAAACGGTATTTAAGAAAAGGATTTTTGCACGAATGAAACCAAAATATGGTCAAACAAATTGCCCTAAAATATCAGACTCTGTTTTAACTAAAATACAAAAGTATGATGTAAAGAAAAATGTGGTTATTGCTATTGTGGTATAACTGAAAAAAATACTACCGACCCCTTTTTAAAAAAAAAATTAATAAATTCACAAGGTTTATCCTCTGCTTCTTTTTCCTTTACATTTTCAGTACCACAGCATGATTAATATAAAAAAGTAAATAAATAATAAATAAGTAAAGAGAATAACTTGAAATATACATATAATGGCCTAAACCCTTTCCAGGGGAAATTGTTTTACCAGTATTATTATTATTACATTTTTGTAAAAATACAATAGCCCCATTCTTACTGAGGCTTAATTAACCATTTTTTAGTCATTGATCACACTATCAAATCACAAAAATGTTTTTTTTTAACGACCAGTCTTTTTGTTTGTTGCAGTTTCACCGCGACATCACTGCGTTTCTGTTTTAGGCCAAAACAAGATCTTTTTCTTTATTCTAACCTGGTTTTACATAACCACACCTTTACCTCAGTGTTGCTGAAGCTTCAGAAACAAAATTTCAATGTATTCTCCATAAAAATGTACAAAACAAGTTGCTAAAACTTCGTTACATTGTCATTTTTAAGTTGCAACAACTTCCCCAAATTAATCTAAATTTTAAGTAAACTTAACAATTAGATCTAAACTTAAAATAAGATTAATTAAACTGACATATTTCAAGGCAAATGGTTTCGTAGAGTTTTTAAAAGTGAAATCAACTTCCCAGATTTTACAGTGTAATAGTTATCAGATCATGCTCAGAAAACGATATTAATTTTATTCAACATTGTAATAAATAACCAGTCATCCAGTGCCAAACGGTCTTTTTTCAGCGTATCTTTCTTCTGCAGGCTTGTCCTCACTCATTTTCATTTTCATGACAAAGGCAGCCATGTTATTTTACCAAAATCCACCTGCGCATTTGAAGAGCTCTACCAGAGGAAGCTTGAATGCACAGAATAATAGAAACCATCAGTTGTAAAAATGCACGTTTTCTCTCTTGATGCTGCCACACTTCCCACTTTTATTTTGATTCCTGCGTTTTGACCTCGTCACATTTGGCACTTTCTCCCGAGAAAACACAAAACTCACCGTCTGATTTTCTCTAAATCAAAATTATTTTTTCCCCACTGTGAAGAATGAACTCAGCCTCAGTCTTTGATATTTCCAACTGCTGCATACGCAAAAAAAGGGAGAAGAAAGGAAAAAAATAAGTTAAAAAGGGTGTCGGTGGTGATATATCTTCTTTGTTTGTCTTACTGATTTATGATTTGTCCTTTTATAGCTGCGCAGCTCTCTGAGAACACGAGCAGGAAGATGTGTCGGCTGAATGTTAATGCCTACATTTATTTGAAAACTGTAATTTATGTCACACTCCATCAGCGGCGAAAGAGAGGGATTTTTTTTTAAATGACAGCGGTATGCATGCTTTTGTTTTTGCGTCATGATTCTGTTTTAAAACACAGAGAATTATTTTCATCCTTTTTTTAAAATGTATTGTGGCTTATTTGCTAGATATGTGCAGTTTTATCCATCCTCGGCTTAAATATAAAATAAAATAAATAAATATATATATATTTTAAAAATATGACAAGATATTTACACGCTTTTCTAAAATTAAATTAAATTGAAAGAATTGAGAGTTTTCCTTAAAAGTTGCGGGTCATCAGCAGTTTGTCTGAGCCCATCTCATGTTGAATGCTGTATCTTTGTGTGCAGGTAAAGCCGCATAACAAGCTCCAAGTCATGGAGTATAAACACTTCATGCAGTGAAAATACCTGTTATTACATTTAACTGAATCCCTTTATTAAACCGAGTGTACCAGAGTGTTTCAAACAGAGGCTGAAAATTTAGATTTTACTGAGATTTGAAGTCAGATCGCCGCATTCAGAGTCTGTTTTCACCATTACATCATAGAAACATTTACTGCAGCTCTAACAGAACAACAGCGACACCGAGCGGACACAGTCAGTCACTACACATACAGAAAGATAGATTTATTTTACTCTCAGATCTTCAATAATCTTCACCTTAACCCTTTGAAACCTGGGCAAACAGGCCTTACTTCTCTCAAAACCATGGGAGGCAATGAGCATCTTAAGAAACAGCCCTGAAATTAGCAAGAAACAAGTTGTTTGTTGTTGTTTGTTTTTTGTTTAATTTCAAGAGAATTACATAAAAATGAGCTAAATAAAAAAAATAAAAAGACACAAAGAAACAGATAAGAAATTGCCTATAATTATTCTGAATAATAATTTTGATAACTATCAAAATCTGCTAATTTCTTGCAATTTGCAGGACATTTCTTGTCGCTCGTTGCCTTTCTCGTCATGTTTTTGAAAACAGTCCAGGTTTCAAAGGGTTAAACCAGTTTGAGTTTGCAGGGTTTTTTTGTTGTTGTTTTTTTCACGAAAAAGGCCTAATAAAAGTAGGCTTATAGTTTATTAGCTTCCGGTTATTGTAATTTTGTCAATTTAAAACGACGTTTTAATCATCACCTTAAATTATAGAAGTTTATTTATATAAACAGCTAAATCAGAAGAATAATTATGCACGGGACAAAAGCCGCAAGAACACATTTTAAAAAATAATTTTGCATGCAGCTGACTGTAGTTTTTATAGTGTAATACCATCTTATAGTACCACTGTGACGTCATGTGATGTTTTGGGAGCAACGTTTAATCGGAGGCGATAACTTGAACATTACTGACCGTCTGATTAAATTTCTGCAGCACAATAAGTAAAATAAGTATTCCCTTTGTTGCTGTTGGCTGTTAACGCGAGAGCTTCGTTCAGCTTTATTTTATGGCACCACTAGGTTAAGTCTTAGCTATATTTTTCGGAATTTTTATCCGACTTTTTATTTGTTTATTTTTTTTTTAAACTTAAACTATTTTCGCTTTTGTAATTTTACTCTCTGATTTACCATTGATGGCTGGTTTTATGCATATTTTAGCGTGTTATGCTTGAGATTGCGCTGTTAAAATGTTTAATTTTAACAGCGTTAAAAACAACCTTTTTAATTTTAACAGCGTTAAAAACAGCCTTTTTAAATTTTAACAGAAATTTAAAAAGGCTTGCTAAAACACAAAGACTCGAAATTACTAAATCAATACCACTTTTATAGATATTCTCTGAAGCGCAAAATAAAAAATAAAACTTTTTAAAAATAAATAGGCGTAGAAAAAGGGAGATATCCATTACTAAGTAGGCTATACTTACTTAGCCTAAAACTTAAAAAACCTCGATCGACAAATGAAAATTCTCACTCACCTGGATCGATATCAGTTTTGTTGTGCCGCGTTCAGACGCCTCTCACAAGCATTTAAACCTCCGAGACTTGAGAAAACTGTTTTGATATCTTTTGAACACATGAGGAAAGAAAATAAGCAACTTGGCAGAAATGTCAGGAAAATTGAAAATGACTTGGAAATTGGGGGAGATAATTAGATATTATCCAACAAAAAGAAAAAATAATCATGTCCAGAAAATGCTATTTCTAATTATTATAATTATATATGATGAACCACCGTTTTCGGGGGGGTCCTAT
>NW_024704175.1:0-1688 GCF_008729295.1 Plectropomus leopardus | reverse complement strand
CACACACACACACACACACACACACACACAGCTGTGAGTGCCATCCATCACTGTGTGCTCGGCCTGACGGCGCTCGGCGCTGCAGACAATAGAGCTGACCTCTCAGACGGCCTCACGGCTGCAGAGACGGGACAAAAAGACAGAATCTCGCTCCGCAGCTCCGCCCGTCCGTCCGTCCTCACTTTCACTTCAGTCTCACCTGATCCGAAACCACGAAACCACAAAACCAAAGGAAAGCTTCACCGAATTATCTTAACCAGCTTTGTATCAAAACAACGCGAGCAGAAAAAGACGAAGTTTCGCCGATTCTCAGAGCTCAAACTACAGACGCACTAACCCACCAACCAGCACGCCACCACGGACACGAGTGAAGGACATCAGAGACAGAGACATAACGGAATCCTAGAAATGTCCTTAAATCAAAGAAACACCCCAAAATGCATAAATGTCCTGAAATCCTAGAAATGTCTGAAAATCCTGAAAACGTCCTAAAATACTAAAAAATGTCCTCAATCTGAAAAAGGTCCTAATATGCAAGAAACGACCTCAAATCCTAGAAAAGTCCTACAATCCTAAAAAGTGTCCTAAAGAGAAACGTCATTAATCTTGGAAACATCCTGAAATGATAAAAGCAGAGAGCGTGGGGAATAACGGCCTGTTTTGAACTCGTTTCTTTGGACCAAAGCGCAGCTGCTGATCGGTTAAAAGTGTGTTTTCTGTGTGTGTGAGATTTTGTTTCTGTGGAGTTGGAATGAAGCGAGTTTGATGACGAGTTTACGAGAGAAAGTCGAGTTCGGCTCAGCTGTGAAAACTTCACTGGTTTGAGACGTCCGTCCGAGTCCACGCACGGGACACGTTCAGACGCCGTCCCGCCTCAAAAGGACGCTTCGCTGCAAATACTGTTTGAAAAACATTTTTTACTTTTCTTCCCTCTGCATCCCTCCCTCCTGACCTCCTCCGGCTCGCGTCCTCGCACCTTCTCGTCGTATATTTATGCTTTTTGCAGATTCCTTCTTAAACCAGCAGCCATCTGTCAGCTGGTTCCCATGGGAACCGCGGACACGTTCGGCACAGATGCTGGTCGTACTGGAATCTGAGTGACGGTCGGCATCTGCGCGTCCGTGTCCTCAGCGTCCGAGGCTTCAGCCCCAAATGTTTTTTAAAGAGCCCTGAAACTAAATGCGTGTATGTGTTTACATCTTTAAATAAAAAGAAAAACTCAACAAAAATGTATGAAGAAAACATTTTTTTTGTTGAAAAATTAAAGATTACAAAAGAAAAAAATCACCGAAATGTTTCAAGAAAAACGTTTTAAAGAAAAAAAAATTAATAAATAGAAAAAAATTGGCAAAAATATGTTAAGAAAACAAGCCTTACAAACGTGGGGGTCTGCGGCTTTGGACGATGTTTTATTATAAAGTCAATAAAACTTGCAAAAGGAAAAAATTCACCAATAATATTTATATTTTTAAATCAACATTTGCAAAAAAAACAATCATCAAAAAAATTTCTAGAAAAAAAAACAAAAATACAAAATAGTTTTTTAATCACATAAAAAAATAAAAGAAAAAGAAAAAGGCAAATCTGGGGATGTAGAAGGCATGTTTTCTTTAAAAGTCAGCATTAAATAATGCAAAATCATTTTAAGTTTTATGCCCCGCCACTAAAAACAGAAATGAAAATATGTG
>NW_024704174.1:0-1942 GCF_008729295.1 Plectropomus leopardus | reverse complement strand
ATGTGCATGGGGTAAATGCAACACTGATACAGATCCTGAGAGGCTGGAGAAAGGAGTGTATTTTATCCCTAAACTTCACATAAACAGAGCAAAGTGTCTCCTTTGGAAGTAGCTGTGATGCAGACCACACAGTCAGCTCAACGTAAAGAAGATAAACAAACAAGAATATCTACATTTGTTCTAACGTAAGGCAGCATAGTGTTAGCAAAATTTGCTGCAAAGTGAAAGTATAGTATATAACCTCATACATTGTGTCAGCTACATCAGGTATAGCGTCACCTTGCAGGAAATTTTGCGAGGTAACGCTAGTCTAAGTTAGCTAATAGCCACTAATGTTATGGCCAACTTCAGCTGCACAACATTAGGTCATCATGTCATCTGTTCAAGTTAGTCTCAGTGTTTTTGTTTTTTTAAAACTGGACATCAGTGATAACTGTAGCAAAAGGTTGTAGTTAAAGCCCAACCAACTGAAATCCATTAACTTTAAATTAGCTGTAATGTTACAAAGAAAGCAAAGGCTGGCTAAAGCTAACAACACAGCATAGTGAAGACCCTTTTGATGGCTTCTGTGTGAAATAAGGAGCATCTATCCCAAGAAGGTTCTGAATAGCGTCTTAGTTTATGTCTTTGACACTGACAGCTGCCATTATTAGTTTAGGCAGCGCACCGACTATTTGTCCGAGTGAGCTAAGGGGGCGGGGACTAGTGATAGGTCAATTCCGTGTTTTCACATGTGATGTTTAACACGGTCTCATCCCATGTTGTCATCTATTGCTGCTTTGCAGCGGACTTTTGCCTCTACATATTATACTCTAGGTATGCTCCTGTGTCTGCTGTTGACATTCTTGGATGCTGCTGCCAACATAGGGATGTCAACAGCAGCACATTGTTAGGCATAGGCAACAAGAGCACGTGGCTAGGTTTAGAAAAAAAATCCCAACATTGTTTGGCTTTACATTCATACAGGAAGCGAACGCTTGGCTCCTGCATGAAAGTCCAGGATTAGTTGGATCCACCGCCTCTCCTTCCCAACCTATAGGGGCCTTTGTGCTCCTTATTTTACGTTGTTACCAGCAGCGTTTCAACTTGACACCGTCAGCAGACTATCATACTGCTGCAACAGGTGCTGTCTGACTGCATTGTCAACCCAAATTTATTTAAACCATTTCGCATGGGTACTTTTAATTTTACTACTTTAATACATTTCCCTGAATTCACATTTACATTGTTTAAATGTTCTGTATAGTAGACTGATGTCAGTTTGACTACTGCAGACATTCGTCTTCTTTCAGTATTTTTTGGCGTCATGTCTCCAGTCTTGGTCATGTGCCACGGTCTTTGCACAAAACCTGCCCTTATATGGTGTTTAGGGGGCATTACCTGTGCTGACAGATGACTTGTGATCAGTGGGATTCATCATTGAGCACACCTGGTCAGACTGTTCGCATCTAGAGTTGACTTCTCTTATTTTTCCTCTTACCACAAAATTAAGACAAAGTATAAGAGAAATTTAAAAGAATGTTGCTGCATGAGGCCCGATGTTTGGCAGAGGAGTAACAGACACAGGGTAACAAGTGCAGTGGTTGAGTAAACAGCTGGATGTCGCTGTTTTGGTGTGAATTAAAGAAGATAAAACAAGAGCAATCGTGTTCTGCTTATTACCCATAAGCCAGAAGAAATGGTACTAAAGAAGAAAGTAGGGTTACATCAGTGTCATTTCTTATTGCCAATATTATGATTTGTCTAATTAAACCCGAGTCAGTGAAGCTTAACTAAGCACACAATCGTAAAATAACAATGGAGTATACAGGAGCTGTTGTAGAGTGTGTGTGTGTGTTTGTACAGTGACATCCTTAAAGGACTTCTCAGACACACGCTCACAGGCAAAAACAAACACACACTCTTCGTCCGGCCTACAATGTGTGGCTATCTGGAACAGATA
>NW_024704173.1:0-5718 GCF_008729295.1 Plectropomus leopardus | reverse complement strand
GTATGTATATATCTATCTTTCTATCTATCAGTCTCTACCAACAACTCAGCTCAATTCACACAAATCTCCCTCTACTTTCTCGCCACAACACAACACCTCAAAAGCCTACATTTCCATTGGTCTTTTAAAACTCTCTGTCCGGGTTTGGTACATGGATCTATTATAAATCAGTTTTGTTGCGATTATGTGACGTTTCAAAATCTGAAATGATTAAACATTTCAAAACAGTTCAATCTTGGGTGTCGAATTTGCCATCTCTACAGAAAAATACCGCGTTTTAGCTGATGAGTTTTGCACCACGCAGTCTGAAGTTCTGCCCAGCCAACAAGGACACAGGACAGCCATGTCCCCTGTGTGGGATATTCATGTCAACACAGAAAAAAACTACATCATGACAGCGAACTGCACCGGCATGGCTGGGTGAGTACTGAACCTATAGCTCATATATGAAAGTGGTAGTCAGCCTGTTTAATTATCTGCGTGGCTTTTATGGTGTATATGTAATGAATCTGCAAAATGTTTAATAACTATTACAATTAACCACACTTTTAATGTTAGCTTTGTTGTTATGTTGCCTGTGTTATGAGGTTAGCAACAGGCTATCAGTGTCATATTCCATTTAACCTTGTAGACTGGAGTCTGTTTGCACCCATACAGCAGCAATACTATTACAAACCTTACGGACTGTTTGGTGCATTTCATGCGCTTTTCATTGTTCATTTTTTGATAATTTTGGCTGTGTTCATGAATATGGCATACATTGCGACAAAATTGTGTATTTTTGTTTAATCTTTAATCAGCTCCTACAATAAGTCTAAAATACACTGTGGAAACTAAATTGTTACAGTCAGACTGTTAAGTGCAAAAAAATGCCCAATTGAAACCCATTTAAACAGCAGTTTTTGATCCCACAGCCATCAAAGCATTAAAATGTGTAATGTATTATTTCTGGGTGTCATTCTGGGCTTTTGCCTTGAAATTTGTCATTTTTACTATTTTCCATCTGATGACATCATTTTTACCATACACACCATCTCCACTAGGTGCACTGTCACAATTAATGTTGCTGCACAACATTGACATATCCCAGGCTTTTTTTTAACTACTTTGCATGTAGTATATTTAAAGTAAGTCATTTTTGTGTTGTTGTTTTATTCATCTAAAAAACAAAGTGTGCTCATGACAAAATTGAATATCTCATTTAGTCGCTGCTGTCTTCTTTGCTGCTGCAACAAAACAATTTCCCTCAGTGCATTAATAAAGCATTTCTATTCTATTGTATTCTGTTCTAACATTTACAATTAGAACTGATGTTGGTTAAAAAAATAAACTCACTGAAAGCGGAAAATCATATCAATGTAAAATGTTTTTTGTAGCCTGATTTTGAAAAGTGCATCTTGTGTGTAGAGTGGTGTGATTGTGAGTATTGGACACTGCCCAGAATATAATAATCTATAAAATCAATGTTGCTGGGAATCATTGACATATCCTAGGCTGTGACAATAAAAACAATCTACTTAGTTTGTAGTATACTGAAAATAATTCAATGTTTTGTGTTTTTTTTGCATAGTGGCATCATGACAAAAACCTTGCATTTAAAGGGTTAAAATTCAGAAAATCAATGAACATTTGATATTTATGATTAGGAGTGATGTTGGTCTTAAAATGAATTCAATTAAAGTAGAAAATAATATTAATGTATTATATAAAAAAAGCAAGAATAAAATATGTACTAAATAATAGCACTAAATGTTTGCAGAAAGTGTCACTTTTGTTTGAAGCCCACATTTGGCTGTGTGTTACAGCTGGCTTCAGTATCTCACAACAGCTGACACTGTACATGACAATACACAAATTGCACATAGACTGTGCTTTTACGCACAGTGCTGTGGTTGCAAGAGGATAGTATTCGATGGTAATTAATTTTCAGTATTTTGCTTCACATCCACACAGGTCGGCTGTTACACACAGATCTCAGGTTTATACGCTGAAATTGTTTGTAATAAGGCCACCGTTATGGATGAATCCTGAGCTCCATCAGAACTGTTTCATTTCATAATCTGATATGAGCTCACAACCTACTTGATTCCCCCCTCTGACTGTAGATATAATTCAAAGCTCACAAACTATAAAGAGAGAGAAAGAGCGTTTGTCTGCATTTCATCCTTTGCGCGTGCTTTGAGGATTGCACGCTATCTTTTCTTCTTTTCTCATTTGCACAGATTTAGCAGCTGCACAAGCAGCACAATCCTTTTGTGGATATGGCCTATTGTGTATTATAGTATATTTTGAAATAAGAGCCAAGGGCTGTTCAAAATTGGTCTGAGGGCCACAACTGGCCCCGGCACTGGACTTTTGGCATGACTCATCTATAGCTGCTATATATATGTAATTTACTGTGGTTAGGTTAAGAAGGCCAATACATTAATATCAACGGAGAGTCAGTGGTGACAAAGAAACCTTGGATTTGATTTAGACCTGGAAGCATCAAGGCCGGGGTCAGACCCATGTCAAGGCCATGATGACTGCTGCGTCTCTGTAACAATTTTGAGTTTAGTGAGTCAGACCTCCCTATACCCTGACTCATCCTTCAAGAGAGAGGTTTCTCTTTCACTGGACGTGTGTGTTTGTGTGTGTGTGTGTGTGTGTGTGTGTGTGTGAGAAGTGAGAGAGAGAAAAAGAGAGAGAGAGAGAGATGCAGTCCCTGAGGCTCCTACATTTCCCCTTCCTTCATGTTCCCTGCAGCATTCTGTCTTCCTGGACGGCTCAGAGACAGCTTAATGTGTGTACAGTGTGTGTGTGTGTGTCTGTGTGCGTGCGCAGTGTACAACTCAATTCCTGGACAGACATGCGGGAAAGGGCCACAGTCCAGCAATAATATAAGCGAGCGATAATGAGAAATGGCTTTTTTCTTCTTTGTCTACAGCTGCAGACAGTCTTTCCCAGGGCTCTGCTCTTTAAATGTTCTATTCAATTACTGCCTCCAACCAAACAGGATATTCTCCTCATATTGTGGTCCTTTTAGGGTTACAGCCGTGTGTGTGTGTGTGTGTGTGTGAGAGAGAGAGAGAGAATGTGAATGTATGGTATGTTGGAAAGTAGCACACACATTTATTCAACTAATTTTCAGCCTTTAAATCAAAACTTCCGCCAGCTGTCTGCTCAGTGATTTGCCCAAAGGTCCTATTCTTCACACTGTGTGACGGGTGTGTGTGTGTGTGTGTGTGTGTGTGTGTGTGTGTGTGTGTGTGAGTGTGTGTTGTACTTATTTATACTGTATACTTCAGTGTTTTTCTTTTGCCAGAGCCTGACGTTGTTCTTGTGGGATGTGTTGTTTGATACAGCTCTAATCACTGACTGTGTTGTGGTGTCTCTGGGCTTCAGTCCACTGTTTCCTCAGGACAACAGAGATAAAACATAAGGCCCGTCACTCAAACCCAAGGCTTTTGGAATTGAATAAAAACTTGGTAATCCCGCAGCAAAGTAAGAGGAAACAGAATAAATTACATCATATTATATGATAAATAGTAACAGCAGATGCAGGATACCTAGAGTGTAATATGTAGATGCAAAAGTCCACTGACAAAGTAGCAATATGTGGCAACTTAGGATAAAAACGTGTTGACCAGAAATATTGTATGTCAAGGAAAAGAATCATAAATGGGCATCATTACGTTATTTACTTAACGTAAAGTCATGTGCATAACGTAAAGTTACAGAGGTTAGGTTTATGAAAGGAAAGGTAGACAAGTAAAGTTACATAGGTTTAGAAAATGAAAGTTATTTAGGTTAAGTTAAGGAATGTAAAGTTATGTAGGTTAGGCTTAGGAAAAGACACATGGGGCAGTGTACTTTAAAATAACTCAAAGTTCACTTGGTTTCTAAACCTTATAATTTACATCCAATGACAAACTTCAGTGCCAACACAGGAAGTCCTGTGTTTTGAATGTAGAGGTGGAGAGTACTGCTGTGGGAATGGTGGGTGGTTGTGTATACCATGCGATGCAATATGATATGATATGATACGATACGAGATGATACCATATGATTCAATACAATACAATAAGTTATGACACGACACGACACAATACAATGATACTTGTTGTGTGCCACTCGTTAAGTATATGCTGTTAATAGTTTATCTTATTTTTAATCAATAATAATTAATAATTGAAATCATTTTAAAAAAACAACTATGAACAGGAGTAATTTTGACAAATAGTATAAACGGTGAGAACACGTATTTGCTGGAGTTTACATCAAGGTCATCCACTGATTTGTTCAGTGTTATTATTAAAGAGAAATGTCTACTAACTAAAAATCTGGCGACCTGTCCAGGGTGTACCCCACCTCTTGCCCAATGACAGCTGGGATAGGCTTCAGCCCCCCTGCGACCCTTATGAGGACAAGCAGTTACAGACAATGAATGAATGAATGAATGAATAATTATTAATTGCTAATGACTATGGCATTATGTATAAGGTTAGATTAAGATTATTGTGCACAGCAGAGCAAGTTCTAGGCAGTCTAAAGTTCACAAAACAAGCAGGGCAAAGGTTGTAATACAATAAGGGCTCCATAAACCAAAGTGCACCTTACACACACACACACACATTGATTACCTCCTTGAGCATGAGCCAAACACCAATCTATACATTTACACAAAATTGTGAACACTGAGGTTGTTTTTTTAAGTGAGATGTTGTTGATTAGAATGGAAAGAAATATCAAGTGAATGTCTATTACCCTAATTTGCTGGTTTAGAAACAAAGTTTGAAGTATTGTTAGTATTGAGGAACTACTTTCTTGGTGTGAATCACTGGCTGCCGTGGGCTGCAGCTCTGTCTGACCTCTGCTTTGGGGTCATGGAGGTGTCTGATTTGTCACCATTGTTCTGCTTCTCTCTGAGGTGAGATGAGCATTGTTTTTCAGCATGCTCCTCATTCCTCACCTCTCTGTCTCTGCCTCCTACTCATTAACCTTTCACTAACCTAACCTGCAATATAATTTGAGCTGCACACTCATTGCCTTTATAAGCACTTAAATAACTGTATGACAAACAATTTCAGGGGAAGTAACAATGCAGCAGGCAGATGCTCATTTTTAAAATAATTCCATTATGCCTTAAACCTGAGGGACTGTTTGACACCTTATGCACTTTTCATTCTTAATTTTTTGATAATTTTGGCAAGGCCAAAAATACCAAACTTGAGGCTTCAAAACAGGAGCCAAACCTTGGGCAAAATCACGTTGACTACATCTGTTACTGTAAAACTCAAATTAATAGCCCAGGCTATTATTTGCTTGAACCACTGAACTCAACTGGCGTATACATGGGACAGGTTTTTGCCTCCTTTCACATAAAACTGTTGCTCAGAAAAGATGGAAATATAATCAGATTGTTTCATTAAACCTCTTTTTGTTTACTCTGCTGGTATTACTTCTTCTTTGGTGCTCATGGTTTCAGTAAAATGAACTAAATGACTGAATTGTAGATAATCTTACTTTGGGTCAACAGAATATAGGCCTGGCTGGCCTTATCTGGGCCGATATCTGGCTTTTTGCATGTAATTCAGTGTTTCCTCTAGGATTTTTTTCAGCAGCGGGGGCAGGCTCTCCGGGGAGCTGTGGCAGCGTAAACAAATGACGCTTTTTAAAGGCTGAATGTAAAAATAAAAAATAATAACAAAAATTCAACAATAAAATAATAAAAACAAT
>NW_024704172.1:0-1426 GCF_008729295.1 Plectropomus leopardus | reverse complement strand
GTAGAGATCTGGACAGAAAGAAAAGAGGAGGAGTGATAGTGGGAAGAGAGAGACAGGTAGTAGACGATTGGACAGAGCAGTGATTTATCCTGGATGATGTATTTGTAGTTTGATAGATTTACTGCTTCTCTTTCCTTAAAAGGACAGTGGTTGGATATCTGTCCAACCCCCTCCTCTGTTTGTCACCTCATCCTGTCACATAATTGCACACAGCACAGACAAGTAAGGACGTGCCAGCTTACATGAGAAAACACGCCTCACACATTCATACACATACATGGAGTGTGTGCACACTCACAAGGATTGTAAACATACATGTGCATGAAAACACAGGCGCACACACACCTACAGGTCCCATGACTGCGGAGGTCATGGAGGGTCACAGCCTTATGCCTCTCTTGAGACTGTAAATGAATTGAATGAGGGAAGATGAGGAGGGGAGAAGGAGTGTGTGTTAGGGGGGTGGGGCGGTCGAGGGTGAATGAGAATGAATGAAGGAGGGGGAGGAGGAGAAGTTTGTCTGACGTCGGAGGGGAAGAACAGGACAGAAAAGACGAGGGAGAGGGGTAGATTCATAGCCTCATCACCATCACGTCATCAGATTTCACCATCTTCGTGTATCTGAACAGCTGGTCTCAGATTATGATGGTAGTTTTTCTGATATTTTATCGACTAAACCTTTGATCTGTCAATTAAAAGACAAAAGGCAAATGATGGATTTTAAAGTCTTGAGAAAACAGATATGGCTCTATATCACAAAAAATGGTCTTACCATTGTTTATCCTTAACAAACAATAGCTCATCTCATGCACCAATGCGTAATATCTGACCCAACAAAAGAAAAGTTGTTGGTACTTGATTTTATTTTCATGCTCTATAAGGTGACTTTGGATGCTCTGAAAGGCGTCTATAAAGTTAAATGTATTATATTTATCAATAATAACAATACTACTACTACTACTACTACTACTACTACTACTACTACTACTACTACTACTACTACTACTAATATTAATATTTAAAGCACAAACAGGCTTAAAAATTAGAGGAATTTCTACAGAAGGACTTTTGAATGTGTAACATCTATTCCATAGAGACATACTGTTTAGCAATGCAGCCTTTAGGCATGCACCTGCTCTTTTCCTGAAACAGAGTGGGAGGGTAATGGGGGTGAAAAGCTCCAGTCTGATCCCTAACTTCACCTCTTCAGTACCCTTTAGTCCTAAAGATTAAGTTGTGCTAAAGAGGAAAAGCCACGTTAAAAGAGGACTTTTAACAATATATAAAAATAAGACTGTCCTAAACACAGCCACAAATCCCAAAACCAACACACAAAAATTGTGGCCAGCTACCAACTAAATTGAGAGCCCATATGACTGTTTACAGTCTTAGTGAACTTTTGGTGTCTTGGGCTGATAACTGAACA
>NW_024704171.1:0-4313 GCF_008729295.1 Plectropomus leopardus | reverse complement strand
CTAATTTCAGGTAATATTCTTGCAACTTTTAACCAACTGTTTAACTTCTGGTTATGTTGCTCAGTGATTTTCCATGTTTTGGAAAGAAATCAAGCCAATTTGCTCGTGTGTCAAAGTTGGTAAAATTATAATTACTTTATTCTATTTTTTAAAAGATTTCTGTTCCAGTCTGTCATGATTATTGAGAGAGCAAATCCAGTAATTCTGTCCTTTAGAGAGGAAAAATTAAATCACTATAATTCCAGCAGCACAGTTATAAGCCCACACACTGCAGTTTGTTTTAAACTTGTCTGACTGCTCCTGTTGCATTACTAAAATCTTTTTTGAATTATTTTTTCCTTTTTTAAATTATTTTGCTCAACAGACCACTTTAAAAAAACTTCTATAATAAGCAGCTTATGTTGTTGTTAGACTTGTTGTCCAGTGAGACATTAAATTGTGACATTAAGAGCTTTAAAAACACGTTACGACATCTGCAGAAATATCATCAGGAAATTATGGAAAAGCTACAAAAACAAAAAAACTCAGGTTGTAAAAACAGTTAATCTCCTTTAATATCTTTTTTTTTATGGTTTTGATTTGTGCATTCAGAATTAAAATCTCGCCTTGTTTGATTGTTTTATCTTTTTAGTGACACCGTGTTTCAGATCAAAAGCTGCTCTTGTTGTTTCCATGAGATAAATCATCTTTTATTTCATATTTTGATTCATAACAAAGAAAATGTTTGATCCAAAGATTAATCTTCATTTTCAGACTCATTTGCAAAATATGAAATAAAAAAAAAATAAATAAAATTTTTGGAAACATGACAGCAGAGTGACGATATTCTCTTTTCTGGTGTTTATGTTTTTTTTTTTACCAACACCTGATGTTCAAAAAAATAAATAATCAACTACATTTCCCAGAAAGCACCGTGTTTTCTATGTGTTATTCAGAGAGCGAGAGCGGAAGTAAATCATGAGCGGATGAGACAAGAGATAAAAAAAGGAAAATAAAACTTAAATGCTTTTTAAAAATAACTTCTGAAACAGATTAAACAGATGTGTCAGTAAAGGGCTTTTTTCCACGGAGGTGGAGATAATGACGACTCTAAGGCACACGATGAGAAAGCGTCGTTACTAAAGGATCTGTACCCTGCAGCGACCGCGTCAGTACAGCTGTGTTTGGTGGTTTTTGGGGCCTAATATTTCACATCAGGATGATTTTTTAATGGCCCGGAGAAGTCGCTCGCCACCACGGACACGTCGTGATGTACGAGGCGGCGAGTGCGAAGGAGCTTAAACATGACAGAGAAGAGTTTGTCATCAGCTGCACAACTAAAACCAGAGTTTAATTTAAGTAAACTGGTGTGTGGAGGAAGAATCATGAAACACAATGTGTGGATCACAGAAACAAGCCTGCAGAGTGGAGGTGTAATGGCACTTTTTGTCCTCCTAAACCGTTTTTGAGTTCATAGTTAACAAAAACAGAAAATGTGCATCGATGTTTCACACAGTGTGTCTCTTTACTGACGGCAGATTCAAACCAGGACAAAAACATTAATATCTGGTCAGATTAATATCATTTTGATCCAATTTTACCATTTTAGATTTTATTCTTATTCAGATAAAATATCTGTATCGCAGCTTGTGTTTCCACAACGTTAAAATAATTAAAATAACTTTTGCTTCTTTTGTTTATAAGTTTATAATTCTCAAATAGCATACATATATTTTTTTTTTTTTAAGTTGTTTTTACGTCAACATTAGAATGGACTGAAGCAGGTGCCAACATTCATATTAAATTTTATTTTATTTCATTAATCAAACAAGCTGCTGTATCCTGATGTTAATACATTTGACAAGTTTGATTCTCTATTTCTTTAACAAAATTAAACAAAAAGATCTCAAATTCAATTTTCATTTTCCTTTTTAAACAAGCCTAATTACTGCCAAAATTAAAATTAAATTAATATTAAATTGATAAATTTTATTTCAGTCTACCCCAAAACAAAGGACTATCTCAAAAATAATAATAATGACATTTAATGTGAAACAAACTTTTATTTATAAAACTGGCAGACAAAACGACATCTTGGACTTCATTCAGCAGGTATTTGTTACAATATGATGATTTAACAGTCTATAGACCTTTTGATTTAACGCAAAACTTTGTCCATTGTTAAGTGAAAGTAATAGTTTGATTTGATTAAATGTTTTTTTTAATATTGGCAGTCCCAGACTTCCATATAAGAAAACATAAAATTAAAGCTTTATATTCTCTACGTGAACAGATACGTTCTTTATGTGCACACAGCATCAACGACAAAAAGTCTCAGTTTTCTTTAGATAACTGACTATATGTAAATGTTTCAGCACTTTAGTTTTACAGCAGATATTCAGACGTGTGTACGGAAGCTGACGGCTATGTTAGACATTATTTTTTTTAATGCCGTTATCTTAAATCACAAAATTATTATTTCATTGTCTCAAAGTTTTCTCATGATAACGGGGTTAATTTATGTAGATTTTTGTCAAAACAAAAGGCGAATTTCTTGAATGAGGGATAATTTATCACAACAAAGCCACTTTTTTTTCTTAGGATCACAGAAAATTTAGAAAACAAAAGTAGTTTTTTTTATGATAAATGATCTTGAGGAATCTGCCTTTTGATTTCTGAAGAATCGACATATATTAACCAATAATCACAAGAAAACAAGCTTTGTTATCTCAAGATTACAAGATAATCAATTACTACAAAACCACTTTCATTTTCTTAAGGTCTTGAGGAAATTAGAAAACATGTTTTTTCTTTTTTTTTTTTAAATGATAAATGACCTCGAGGATCAAGGATCGACATAAATTAACTCCTTATCACAAAAAAACAAGCTTTGTTACTGAGATGATTCATCATCGGAAAACCAAATTTGTTTTCTAAAGACCATGTGCAAATTAGTAGAAAAAAGTTTTTTTGTGATAAATTACAAAAACAAAAGCCGTTTTCTCTCAGTAAATTATCTTGTGCGTTGTGTTTTTTTTTTTAAAGAATTGACATAAATTAACTGGATATCACAAGAAAAAAACCCTTTGTTTTCTCTGGATATTTTTTTCTCAAATTTTTGGGAAAAATAGAAAACAGAAGTTGTTTCCTCGTGATAAATTAACTTCTGGCCTTTTATTTTCTCGAGAATTGTTAAACTGTCATCTCAAGAAAACAAGCTCTGCTGTGTCAGGATAATGAAATAATTCAGTTGTGATAACGGCATTAAAAAAGGTTGTTCTCGGCTTCTGTACTTGTACTCCTCTGTTATATGTTAAAAAAATGGAACCAAAATAAAAAAACATTTTGTTTTCCCCGCCGAGTTAAAACTTTGTGTAACTGACTGTTTTTGTACCGTTACACCTCCACTGATAAACTGTAAACCACCTACAGAGGAATCAAAACAAGAAGTTACCGTATTCAACCGTGAAAAGCGAGCCGAACCAGTGGTCAACACCTTCTAGATACTGGATTAAAAAAAGAAGTCTGGAAGAGAATTGCACACGTCTCTAGCCTGGATTCTCCAGAGGGATGTCTTAAAGAGGACGTCCTATAAATAACGAGGAGTAAACGTTGTCGGTCTGTGGCGGTTTCCCGGTCAGGAGTCTACAAAAAGCTGCTGCGGAGCCGAATTAAAGCCCTGCGCTCTGGTACAGGGTCGCACCTCCCAGCAGCTATCTCCCAGTTTAACCAGCCCAGTCCGCTAACTCGCCTCCCTCAGTCCCGTCCCCCTTCCCCCGAGGCTGGGAGCTTCCTCCAGTCCCAGACCAGAGTTTCTCCAGAGGAGGAAAATCCCACAAGTCTCAGTCTTAATTAGTCAGTGCCATCGGTTGTGAGATCCTGAAAGCCGTCCCCCTCGTCCTCCTCTTCGTCCTCCAAACCTCAGAGTCCTGCCGCCCGGACAGCGGTTTTGGTGGGAGGAGGAAGAGGGGGGTCATACCTCGTGGAAGCAGTCGGAGGGCGGGCTCTTCCTCTCAGCTCCCATACGCCGCTCCACCATCTTGATGACCTCAGACACGACGCACACCGAGGAGGTGAGGGACACCAGGAACAGCAGGTCTGCACCAGATCACAACAAAAAGGGTTAAAAAGTGCAGCAGAGGGGGGCCGATATTTTAAAAAGCAAACTCAAGACCTACCTTTTTAGTCCGGCTTTTATTTAAACTTTGGAATTTTTATAAATTTTATTCTATTTTATTTTGTGCTGTTATCTAATCATTTTACTTATTTATCTTTTATTATTACTATTAAAGCTGGGCGATATGGAAAAAAGTCTTATCACGATAATTTTTTTT
>NW_024704170.1:0-1127 GCF_008729295.1 Plectropomus leopardus | reverse complement strand
AATAATTGTAATATCACCCTGGATTTTACCCTTAAATATGTAATCTGTCATGATGATTTGAACTATGTTATTAGGGTTGTTTTTTTTTAGTGAAATTCTTTATCCATAAACATTTTTTTAGGTTCACACCCCTCTTTCAATCTTTACTGGATGGATTTAAATGCAACACTTTGCTCTCTTGCTTTTACAAATATTTTTTAAAAAAGCAATAGAAAACAGAAATTTGATATTATAATTATTAATTTATTCCTCAGCCTTCTTGCTCACCAAAATAACCTCCATTAGCTGATGTTATTGAATTAGTAAGCTAGCAATGTAATTTGCAAAAGATTCTTTAATGTAATATTTATAATATCTTCATGGCCAGGCTTAGTCCCCTACCACCCTGAAAGCATGAATGAAAATAGCTTACTTTAGCTAGCTGTTAAGAGGCTAACTTTACACTGGCAGGTTTAATCTGGAAACAAAGGCTTGGCAGCATTTACATTAAATTGGTTAAACTTAATTTATAAAACCTCAACATAAGTTTGTCACCAATTTTAAGCGAACCTCACCCTATCAGTGTATGTTTAATTTACAATTGAGTGTATGGAAGTTGAGAGTTATTGTGGTTTGTTAGCATGGTAACAGTAGCCTAACTTGAAGAGGACCTTCTAAAAACAGAGTGTTTCTTCGTGAATATATGATAATAAAAAATACTGAATTATCTCTGTTTGATGTAACAGTACAGCATGAGATCTCCTTTAAGTTTATTAAAGGGGTTAAGTTAAATATTAAGCTCACAACTTTTAGGTTATGGCTTGTGAGTTAGCTAGCTATCTACCATTACCTTAATCATGACACAGCACTGCATCAAGCCGGCTTATGTCAGTGGTACTGAGGTTACTAAAATCAGTCTCAAATTGTCCAAAATACACTAGTTTTCCAATCACAGAGAAACAATTTTCACCACAGTATAACATTATAGCTTCAAATACACCAGTAATATATCAAAAATAACAAATAATACTGCCGTTTTTCACCGCAATAATGACACCGAAAATGTTGGAAGATTTCTGAAATACTCACCAAATGAGAAGGATTTCTTTAAAGGTTCCAGAAAGTAAATGGTCCACCTAGCTAATATT
>NW_024704169.1:0-1431 GCF_008729295.1 Plectropomus leopardus | reverse complement strand
TGATTTTAGGACATCAGTCTCAGCTGTGTCCTCTGTGTCCTCTGTGGGGGATCCTCCTCTGGCTCTATGCTGATGCTGTTTTATGTCTCTGACACCTTCTGGAGACTAAAAGGACAAAAACTATTCACAGAGACAATCACTTTATTTTTATTGTACATTAGCAAATGTCTGGGGGCCACCAGGGGCCCTATCAGGGGCCAGATTTGGCCCGCGGGCCGTATGTTGTGTACCACTGGTCTAAAGAATCCTGTTATACTCGTATTTTGTGACGGGGCTCAATAATGCTCCAAAGTTCGGCTAAATTTTGTTGAAGCTCAGAGGAAATGAAAGCCTCAGGTGACGTCGTTCGTTTTCAGGGTTCAGTTAAATTCCCAAAATAAACGTTGAGCGGCGCTGAAAAGGAGGGAAATTTACTCACTGTTGGGGGGCGGGTCTTTACACTCGCCCTCCTCGATGGTGACGTCATCGATGGCGATGTCGCCCTCGATGCCGGCGCCTCGGACTCCCTCCATCACCATCTACCACAGAAGAAGAAGACAGGAAGCTCAGAGACGCAGCAGAAAACGATCCTGTCAGCCCTCCACAATAAAAGCACGCTCTATAGAAAAACAATTAATAGATATACGAATAACAAAAATACAAACGCGCTGAATATCTGTCCGACTGAAGGGAGTTTTACTTTCTTCAGACTTTAACTGATGACAGCTAAAGTTTTTAACCCTTTGAACTCTGAGCAATTTGGTGCAATTTATTTCTAAAAATATGAAAAAGAGCAAGATGAACAGAAATGTTCAAAATAATGCAAGAAATGAGTAGATTTAGAAAATTATCTTAAAATTATTATACATTTTAAGCACCTTTTCCACCTTTTTATCATTTTTTTTCAGGTAACTACTTTTTACAAATTTCTTGCTATTTTTGGGTCATTTCTTCTTTGTTGATCATAGTTGATTCTTCTTCTCGTGTTTCTGAAAGAAACAAGCCAGTTTGCTCAGGTTTCAAAGGGTTAAAACAGCAATCAATTAGTTTATCATCAGCTTTTAAAACTATTTTAATTATCAGTCACTTTCACTTTCAACATTTTTATGGACCAATTATGGACTAATTAGTGGAGAAATAACCAGCAGATTAATCGATGGATACGATTGGCCCGGCGGCTCTCAGGTGAGGAGCTGCAATAACGTGGGCGTGGCCTGAAGTAAAGTGGGTGTGGTTTGTACCTGGAAGGCTGCGGTCGGGTGGATGTTGACCTTGGCTTGCCGCCAGCGGTCTCCTTGGTTACCACTCAGACTCCAGACTGAGGTGTCTGTCACCGTCGGACCTTTCTGACGCAGAAAGACGTTCAGAGCTCCTGCAGACAAAAACAACAGCGTCACATCTGCTCTTATTCATAAGCTATTTATAATAATGATAATAATTATTGTTATTACC
>NW_024704168.1:0-1232 GCF_008729295.1 Plectropomus leopardus | reverse complement strand
TTCATGTAGAGGCTTTATATTACTGATTATTTGTGTTCATGTAGAGGGTTTATATTACTGATTATTCATGTGTTCTTTATATTAGGGCTGCACCTAACGATTATTTTTAGATTGATAAATCTATCGATTATTTTTTGATTAATCGATTAATCTATCGATTATTTTTTTTTATTGATCTAACTTTTTTTTTATTACTTGATTAATATAACAAAGAATTTACTGAAATTAACATTTTAAAACTTGTCATACACTGCAGGGCATTATTCCCCAACAAAAACTAGCCCAGACTTAACTGCTAATCTGTGTTTGACAGTCTGATATAAAGTCTCTCCAAAATAAAACTAATGCGAGCTTGTTCCACTCTAGTCAAAGGAATGTAGTGTAATCTACATTTAACAATCCAACAGGAGTAACAAAAGTTCCTCTTTGTTTCAGTAACAAACCTCAAATCTAACAGTCCAACAAAACATCTGACAGTGAAATTACTGCAGTTTGAATAACACTCAAACTTTTCTCTAACAGAAATAATTATAACTCGTCCTTTCTTTCTGCATCACAACAGTCCAGCCTTAAGGCGCACCGCTGCCTGCTGATGTGACTGCTGTGTTTTCATATTTATAAGCACGTTCCTCTCATTTATGACGTTATACAAGCTCCTGCACAGCTGACAACCACATCCTGTCAATGTTTCAAAATAAAATGCATTGTATCAGCAGCTGATGGCGTTCTGTCCACAGAGACACAGTCAGGGGGCTTTTGTTTTGAAAGGGAAGCAAGGAAGTCAAGGTAAAACAAAAGTCTTAGTATTTCCTCATCTCTGTGACAGAGAGACTAAACTGCAGTATAAAGCGGTACAGAGTCAACTAACACGAGCGTTACGTAAAAAAACGGCGAGCCACCGTTTCTGTGACTGTTCTGCAGCTGACGTGCGGCTCAGACGCGCCTGACAGGCGCTGCTCAGGGGCGCAGCGTGCGCGCTCTAACCTGATACACAAGCGCTGAAACAAAAACAACACGCACAGCGCTGCGTGAAACGGTACGACGTAATCGATTATGTTGACATGTCGCCCCAGTCCTACTTTATATTTCTGATTATTCATGTGTTCATTGAGAGGTTTTATATTTATTTGTTTGTTTGTTTATTGTTTATTGACAGAGTTGATAAACATGTAAATACAAACATGATCTAAGTAAAATTAGACATGTGAAAAAACATACAAGTTTGCAGATGT
>NW_024704167.1:0-3309 GCF_008729295.1 Plectropomus leopardus | reverse complement strand
CCATGTTTTTGACAGAAATCAATTTGCTCAGCTTAAAAAGGGTTAATTGCAAATATTTTCTTTACTCAGTGACAGTAAACTGAATGTCTTCAGGTTGCAGACAAAACAAGACATTTGAGGAGGTCACCTTGGCCTTTAGGAAACACCAATTGACATCTGACATTTTATCAACCCCACTAACTAATTTTTCATTGCAAAAACAATCAACAGACAGCGCTGTTTCAGTCTAATTGCTGTTTTGAACATCACAAACCACTTTTCTGTTAGTCGAAAACAAATTTAAATCATTTTTAAAATTTTGCCCTTTCGAATAACTGGCACTATACAACATAATTATTATAATTAAAAACTCATTTGAGGAGAGACTTGACTTCATTAACAGGCAGTGGTTCTGAATTGACCATTTCAGTTTATCAGATAATCCATAACCCTCTCTCTGGCATCAGAAATAAAATGAGGTCTAATGTTATGCTTTATAAGTAAAATACACTTTTACAATTAAATTCAAAGCAATTAAACAGTCAGTTCATCCAAAGTGCACATTTGTCACTTACCTCTTGTGGTCTTCAGCCATGCAGATGCTGTCTTTTGCTCTGGTTTCTCTGCGTTTCTGTGATGAGTTTGCACAGGAGGCACTCAGCTGCAGCTGCGCCATTGTTAGCGATATTAGCAGCACCTGTGTGTTTCCCACTCTGACAATGCAAAGATGTCTGCCTGAGCCTGTGCAGAGGAAGGCATTGTCATTTGGCCTCAGGCTTGCAGCGGTAATTGTCATTAATTTCACCCCAAATTTCAAAGTCAATATTCCGTGTTGTAAGTAGTAGATTTTAAAAACTAATAGTTAAATACAAGCTGCTTACGTTGGTTGTCATCTGAAAACTTATATTAGGGTTGGAAAAGCAATACTCTTGTTGATAGCTGTTTGAAAGGAATGTGTTGCCCCTTAAAAACTGTTTTTATTTATTAAAAAGAAGCCAGTTTTCTCAAATGCAAAATTATATTCAAGGACTAAGGATTTTAAAAAATAAGATGCAGTCTAAAAAATGTCAAACATGATTATTCAAAATTAACTTTGATTCTTGACTATTTTTTGGTACTTGGTGCTAAACACATATTTTGGTCTATAAGAAATAAGGCAATTTGAGTTTATTACGTAGAGTAATGTCAGTATTTTCTACTAATTAATCTTGTGAGGTATATATTAAAATTATAGGAATATATTTGAGGTTCATCAAAGTTTATTCACCCTAAGCTTGCAAATAAAGTATAAAAATATATATGTGGACATGAGGTTAATTATATAAATATATACTGCAAGTCTATCCCTACATGGTTTCCTGAGATTTAAGACTGGTTTCAGAACAAATCCATTTGAAATCAACAGTTGTTAAATTGCCTCCACTTAAATGCCTTTTTAAACTATAATTCTGACTTGTTTTGAGAGAGATTAAAAGGTTTAAGACGAACAATAGGGCTAGTTTTACCCTTTGGCTGTACTCGATGCATGTACCATCTGAAGTAGCCTGTGGTTGAAATACCAATCAGATTTAACAATAGTGAATTTCAAACTTTATTTGGAGTATGAACAGGACTTTGGCATACTGCAACACTTCAGATAAGGATCATAAGGAGGGAGTGGGTTTGTGCCACATTCACATATATAAAACACTTTAACGAATTGGCTTATGTAGACGGCAAAGATGACGGTCAAAGACAGTGAAGATGGTCACACTCCAGACAGACAGACAGACAGACAGACAGACAGGCTGATCACAGGATCATTAAAAACAAATCAATGGATCAGATGTGACAAGAACACTAGACTCTACATGTATAAATCACCACACAGATGAAAAACTAGTATAAGAAAACAAAACTAGACAAAATTAACGACACAGTGTTTGATCTTGAAAAAGTACATTATAAAGTTTCTCTTTTACATACTGGAGGAGCTGTGCGAAAACAGGCCTGTTTTTCTTTATTCTGCCCAGCTGATCCTGTGGAGGACACTGAGAAGATTTCGGGGCCGGCTACATAAAAACACTAAAGGATTAAGTTGTTTGGACGTGAAAATAAAACAGCTGCACGGGTTGCTCAGGCATGGCAAACGGTGTGCGACACTGACAGGTTTCTTGGAAAATGACAAAGATTTTCTAATCCATCTCTCTTCCTCATCTTCATATCAGAGCTTGGATGGTGATCATAAATCCTGGGTCCATGAAGACAAAAATGAAATCAATGGAAACAACTACAACATAAGACGTTTAACTACAACAATAAATTAATGCAAAAATATGGCCCGAGTACATGACCAGATTTTTTTTGTTTCATTCTCAATGAAATTCCACATTGAATAGAAAGATCTTTCATAAAAAGTTATAAAATAAATAAGCACTCTTTCCCTTTGAGTTTCGAGTAGAAAAAAAGTTGCACAGCGTGCAGGCCCAAGAGGAGAAGGAGCATAGTTTTTTTTAAATTATTATTATTATTTAGGTTATTTTGCAGAAGTATCTCTGCCCTCTGCTCCTCATCTTTGGCCTTTGTGGTCACAGACATGCTGGCGGGTCGGTGTGACCCGCTCAGAGTGGTCAGTGTAGCCGCTCCTCAGTACACCCAGTTCACCGGGACCCACTGGGGTTCACTGCACAGTTTGTCCACGGCGGCCTGTAACGTCTCGAAGGCCTTGTCCAGGTTGTCGTTGACGATGGTCAGGTCAAAGTAGTGGCTGTAAGCCCTCTGGATCCGGGCGCTCTCATCCACCGTCTTTCTCAGGTCCACATCCTGCCAGCACAAAGAGGACAGCTGAGATAATGTAACACAAGCACGCTATAGTCAATGACCAGGGGGGCAAATAAAGAGTGACTGAGTGGATGAATCGTTGAGTGGATTTGAGTTACTCTCCAGAGGCATTTTGCATCTCCAGAAGGAAAAAACAACAAAAAACAGCAAGAATCATTTCTTATTTTGTCTCAGGAGTTTTATGAGTAACGAGACATTTTAGATCTTGACAGTGGTACAGTTACCAAGTACATATACTCAAGTAACATTTACTTGGTCAGTAATTTACTTTATACTTTTATGCCCGTATGTTACATTGGAAAATAACTGTTCTCCAGATTAAAGGGACAGTTCAGACCAAAAACACGTGTTTCCTCCTACCTGTAGTGCTATTTATCATTTATCATTCTCAGTCCAGTGTTGGAGATATCAACACTCGGCAACAAATATAATGGAACAATATGGCACATGGCTTGTGGTACAGAGAAAATAGTTCCTACATGAAACTGCTCACAACAAGGTCTGGATTAT
>NW_024704166.1:0-3095 GCF_008729295.1 Plectropomus leopardus | reverse complement strand
ATTTTTGTCACTTTCTCTCTCCATCTTGCTTTGATAAAAGTAATTTTCAGGTTGTTTTCTTTTCACATTTTACCAGTTTTCTAACTCGTAGTATTTCATTTATGTTTTTGAAAGAAATCAAACCAATTTGTTCAAAGAAATCAAACCTGAGCAAATTAGGTTGATTTATTTTGAAAACAGGGAAAAAAAGGCAATGAAGGGTATTTTCTTAAAACTTTTTACTCGGTTCTTGTCAATATTTTGGGTCTTTTCCTGTAAAGTTGCTAATTGTCTTCTTATGTTTTTGAAAGGAATTTTGAAAAATATATTTAAAAAAAACAACTCTTATGTACTTGCAGGTCCAGGACTGACGAGGCTGACGGGCCTCTGGACCGGAGTCTGGCCCTGGTTCTGGATCAGGTTCCTGGGAGCCGGACGGGGCGCCGTGTCCTTGACAACAACATCACATCAACACAGACAGAGTTAAGAATTAAAATGTGAATTTTAATTTAGAATGAACTTTTTATGACCTCAAATGTGAACCCAAACCCTGAGAAGACGAGCGTTTCAGCGGAGGAGGAAGAATTCAGATCCTTCACCAGAAGAAATGACCCAAAAAATCAGCAAGACATTAGTAAAAATGACTTTTCTTTAATTACCTGAGCATTTGTGTGAAAAAGCACAAAAAAAGAGGGTAAAAACAAAAACCAGAAATGACAAGAGAAAAGTGCTTAAAAATTGTAATAATTGTTCCAAACTTTTACACATAAATTTCAAATCTACAAATTTCTTACCGAGTTGCTCAATGCTTTTTTTTCACTATGTTTTTGAAAGAAATCCCACCAATGTGCTAAGAGTTCAAAGTCAGACTATGTCAGACATTTCAGTGAAATTTGAGTTACGGTCGAAAACATGTTTAACCCTTTGAAACCTGAGAAAATTGGCTATATTTCTTCGAAAAACCTGGGGAAAAACAACGAGACATGGAAGAAGAAATTATCCAAAAACTCAGCACGAACTTTAGAAAAAGTGCAGTAAAATGACCTAAAAATTTGCTCAAAATAGAGAAGGAAAAGGAAAGTAAAAAACAAAAACAAACATTACTTTAAAATAATGATTCTGTCGCTAAAGTTTAAATTTAAAATTAAGAAAATTAGAAACATCTGGACATTTTCCATAGATGTTATAAAAACAGATTTTCTAAATCTTTGATTTTCTTCCACTTTGCCAAGTTGCTCTTTGCCTTTTTCCATTTTTTCCACAGAAATCAAACCAATTTACTCAGAGTTCAAAGGTTTAAATACTTTTTAAAGGCACCTGAGTGCAGCACAAGAAAAGTGATGTCAATCCGGTTTCAAAGGGTTAATGAGGTCACTGTGATCTTGACCTTTGACCTCTAAATTCTAATCAGTTTATTCTTAAGTTCAAGTGGATGTTTGTGCCAAATTTGAGGAAACTCCCTCAAGACCATCTTCAAACATTGCTATTGACAAAAAAAGGCGACAAGGTCACTGTGACCTTTGATCCACAAGATCTAATAAGTCCATCCTTGAGTCTACTGAAATGTTTGTGCCAAATGTGCTAAAATCCAAGAAAAGCCTCAAAATCCTAAATTTGAAGATATTTCCTCGAGGTGTTCTTGAGATATCGCATTTACAAGAATGAGACAGATGAGGTCACAGTGACCCTTGACCTTTGACCACAGAATCTAACGGTTTATCCTTGAGTCAAAGTGGACGTTTGTGCCAAATCTGAAGAGAATTCGAGGAGTTGTTGAGATGTTGTGTTCAGAGGAATGGGCCTGCGAAAACCCAAAGACATAAAGAGGAAGTTTGTGTTCAGATGGAGGGAAAAAAAACTCTGAATCTGATGATTAAACGCAGTAATGACGAGGCGCGTTTACCTGCGGCTCAGCGCTCCTCTGCTGACTCTCGTCTGCCATCCCTCCATCCTCTGCAGGAGGAGAGAGGAGGAGGAGAGGAGGTGAAGAAAGGAAACAGAAACAAAGGAACGGATTCAGGTTCAGGCAAAAAGGGCACGTGTTGCAGAAAAAACATCACAGGAAGTGAGCACCGGACTCCTGCATCAAAGTCCGGGGTTTGCTGGACCTTCGTGCCCGTTACATTACATCATTACCGGCAGACTGTATTTAAAGATGGACACGCCCCCACTGATCCCACTGAGCTGAGCTGAGGTTAAAATATCCCAGATTCGGGCGTTGCCATCTTGAGAGGGTGGGGGAGTTCCCTCCAAAACACCCGTCTGACCAATCACGAGCAGCTCCATTGAGTGGGAGCGCAGTGATTGGTTGCCACAGCTGCCAATTATGGTGGAAAAGGATAATCTAATAACTCATTCAAATCGAACCTATCATGAAAACAAACAGTTGAACAAACATCAGGGTGATGAGAACGACCTTCAGTGACAGAAACCATCTTTGGAAACACGTGCTTGTCGCGTACTTTGAGTTTTTAGTCCTTTCACAAACATGGAGGGGCGGGCTTTATGACCTATACTGCAGACAGACACCAGGGGGCGACACGTACTCAACACTGTGGGGGTGCTGTCACTGTGTACGCCTGTATATACAGTCTGCGGCTTCCACAGGACGCCATCCTGCTGCATATCATGTAGATGAGACAGGTGGATTTTGGCGCCAGGAGCTAAAGGCAGAATCACTACGAAAGCGGCGGCGTTTGATGACTTCAGAATGAGAGCAGGCTGGATACGCCGCCGGGTACCTGACGGCACCTTTTGCGGCTGTATGATACGCTGAACTGAACCTAAACGTGTGCTTTTGTCGCACAAAGAAATAAATATGAGGTGTTTTACTGATGTGTTTTACTATTTTGAAAAAGACCCCTTTCCTCTTTGTTTTCCTGTTTGTGTTTTTATAGTCTTTTTTTTTTTTTTTTTTACTTATTGTTGTTATTATTACTAATGTTTGTTTGTTTGTCTAATGATGTACTTTTCAATGTCAGTCTCAATTCTGTGCTTCTTTTATGGGGTATGTGGGGGGGGTCATAAACAATAATAGTTATTTATTGAATTAATGATCGTAATCGGAGGTGTATGGCTATGTGCAAAATCAATAAACAAAGACTGGAAGAAAAAGA
>NW_024704165.1:0-4964 GCF_008729295.1 Plectropomus leopardus | reverse complement strand
TTATTAATAATGTGAACTTATCAATAATGTATTCTTAATGTTAATAATGTGATATTAATAATGTGAACTTATCAATAATGTATTCTTAATGTTAATAAAGTGATATTATTAATAATGTGAAGTTGTCAATTGAGGGAATGAATTCATAATGGAATATGAATAATAATGTGATGTGTTTTTAATGTTTAGTCATTAATGTCATGTCATGTAAATAATAATAATAATAATAATATCAATGCAGTAGTAAACCATCAATAATGTAACTGTGTGTGTGTGTGTGTGTGTGTGGTGCTTTTTTCAGTGTTGCTTTATCAATAAAGTTGGTCTGTCAGATGGACTTCTGTCTGTTTGTCCTTGAATCAAGCTTTATTGAAACAGCAGCTGATTAATCAAACAAAGGTCACTGGTCACCTGGTCATCAGGTCACAGGTCTCTCTGCGAGTCGGACACGCCATATTCGTGTCTGTCAGGTCCAAATACTGGTTTTGTGAGGTCACGTGACCTTTGACCTTCACCAGTAATTTCAGTTAATCGCTGAAGGTGTGAATGAACTACTGCGTCCATGACGACTTCACGCTGACCTTTGACCTCTGACCACCAGTCAATAAAACGTCTTCAGACGCTCACACAGGAGGATTTAAGGTGACCTTTGACCTTTGTCTCAAACAGGCGTCTGTCGGTGTCTCAGAATCTGATCTGAAAAGACGAGGAGACGCGTCCTGCTGCTCCCAGCATTCCTCGTTAAAATCTATTTAGACCGAAATAAAAACAAACAATCGACACCGGAACCCGATCAGCTGATCAACAATGATCACCGTTTAAAATCAGCTGATGGAGCAAAAAACTGACGAGTCATGAAATATGACTCAGGTAATAACTCGTTTCCTCTTTTATCGTCAAATATTTATTCTGAATATTTATTGTGAGGTTTAACTTTAAAAATATGTTTTAAAATACACACTTTAAAATGTTTGAGATATATGACACGAAACACACAAGTTCATGTGTGTGTGTGTGTGTGTGTGTGTGTGTGTGTTTGTGTGTGTATGTGTTTGTGTGTGTGTTTGTGTGTGTGTGTGTGTGTTTGTGCGTGTATGTGTGTTTGTGTGTGTGCGTGTGTGTTTGTGTGTGTGTATGTGTGTGTATGTGTGTTTGTGTGTGTGTATGTGTGTGTTTGTGTGTGTGTATGTGTGTGTTTGTGTGTGTGTGTGTGAGTATCCGTCTCTCCATCTCTGTCAACATCAAAAGTCAAACAGTTTTGAATCTGAGGACATTTTGACTTTTCGTCTGCTGCTGGTTGCCGTGGCGACCTGCGGAGGTCCATAGAGACAGACACTGTCCTTTCAGACATGGGGACATGCTGCTTAGTGTGTGGACGTCTGTCTCTGTGAGGACCCTCTGAGCGTCAGTCTCTGAAGTGAGGACATTTTTGTTAAGTCAGTACGCCTTTGGACAGAGGGGACATTTTGGCAGGTCCTCAATGTGGGACAGTCCCTCAGAGGCCTGATGAGGGTTCAGACTCGGTTTTCAGGTCTCAGTTTGTCAATGAGAGTCCTCACAAGTACTAGAATCCATTACTGCGTGTCTCAGTGTCTGTGTGTCTGTCTCTGTGTTTCAGTGTGTGATGGACAGGTGAATGGACAGACGTGTCATTAAATCCTCGTCCTTCAGCTCAGGCTGAAAGTCTGTCTCCTCCTCTGTCTCTCTCTCAGGGAGACACTCTGGACTCCAAGTCAGCTGGACGGCTGCCAGGAGGCTCCCAGGGGCCCCAGGGAATGGGGACACTGTAGCATGATGGGAGGCATGGTCTGACTGGGGTCCTGGTTTCAGTCAGGTCCTGGTCTCAGTTGGGTCCTGGTCTCAGTTGAGTCCTGGTCTCAGTTGGGTCCTGGTCTCAGTTGAGTCCTGGTCTCAGTCAGGTCCTGGTCTCAGTTGAGTCCTGGTCTCAGTCGGGTCTTGGTCTCAGTTGGGTCCTGGTCTGGCGTAGTGTAAAGTCTGGCTTAAATCGTCCCGTTTATTTTAGTGAGCGTTCCGTTCCATCAACATGGCTTACGTAAGTTCTCTCTAAGTAACCATGGCAACTTGTACGGGGAACATGTGTGCTCCCGACCAGGCTTAAGGTCGAACTAAGCTTAAACGTGTGTCAAAGAATGTCCGACGGACAGAAACAGAGACATCCAAAAGACCGGTTCGCCAGGTACGTCTCCGCACTTCCGTTGCTCACGTCATGTAATAAAAATAAAACAGGTGAGCCATCGAAACTCACGTCTCAGGACTTTGTCTCCGAAATAAATCAGAAAAAAAATGGTCACACATTATATGCAACTACAAGTGAAAATAAGGCAAAACAAATATGATGACATTAAAAAGCCCTTTACCGTTCCACAAAGACCCGCCCTCCTCTGTCTCTGATTGGCTGCTAAAACAAAAAGAGAAGCTCCGATGATGACATGAATAGTGCTGTTTAAATACAAAGAAACCGACTTACACATCGCTCAGGTGAGCTGTGGCCAGGTGTGTCTGGGGGTGTCTCCTCTCACTGACAGGTGTACCATTAGTTATTAAAAGTGAAAGACTGACACGTGGGGGGACAGTAGTGGACCAAATCCTACCTTCAGCTTATCTCTGCAGGTTTCTTTTGATGCTGTCGCAGCATTGCAGTGCATGATGGGAGCAGTTGTGATGCTTCTGCAGCAGTTTGTCTCACTGAAGGTGACCAAGAGCTCACAACAACAACAACAACAACAACAACAACACAATGTGTCAATGTGTGTGTATGTGTGTGTGTGTGTGTGTGTGTGTGTGTATCATGGAAGAGCAGCTCTGAGTCTCACAGGACAGACACTGAGGACAGACACTGAGGACAGACACTGAGGACATAATCAGTTTGTCTACAAAACACTCATTTCAGGACATATCTAAGATTTTAGGACATTTGTGGAATTTGGAGGACAGGTCAGATGAGGTGTCCACAGAGACTCAGCATCCCTGTGAGATGCAGAAGTCTTTGGATCTTATTTTCTCTTTTTTTTCAGCGTCCACACTGTCAGATAAGGACATGTGGTCATTCATGAAGATAGATAGATCAGCGAACCCACCAACAACCAGCAACCCAGACAACGAAAGACATCCCTATAAAACAAGACAGCAGACAACGAAAGACATCCCTATAAAACAAGACAGCAGACAACGAAAGACATCCCTATAAAACAAGACAGCAGACAACGAAAGACATCCCTATAAAACAAGACAGCAGACAACATAGTCACAGGCCCAGGAGGAGCACAACATCAGGGGGGACACTGTTAAGTGCGGAGATGGCAGAGGGGACAAAGCTTTTTCTGAAGCGTGCCTGTCTCCAGCTCAGAGTCCTGTACCTCACCCAGATGGTGGAGTGTGGGTTGAGGGGGTGATCCGGGTCGTTGTCTATGGTCCGTGCCAGGCGTTTGATGGCTCTGTGAGTGAGTTCTGATAGGTTTGGTGTGGGATGTTGCATTATTTTGGATGCTGTGTGTGTTATTTTGGTTAGTTTGTTTTTGTTGGTGGTGGACAGCATGTTGTAGAAACGGGGACAGTACAGAAGGACAGGTTTAATTGTGCTGCAGTACAGTAGTAACAGAAAACGGGGGACAACAGAGAGGGAACGAAGTTTGCAGATAGCGTGGAGTCTTTGCTGGGACTCTTTACAGATGTCAGTGACGTCCAATGTTCGAGGTGAGTCCGAAGTATTTGAAATCGCCGACCTGTTCAACTGTTTGGTTGTGGACGGACGTGGGGACCAGTCCAGAAGGGGGCGTGTGTAAAGTGTGAATGACCATTTCTTTTGTTTTATCTACATTCAGTTCAAGGTAGTTGTCGGTGCACCAATGAGTGAAGTGAGAAATGGAGAGTTGATAGGCATCAATTGAGTTTTTGTCCCTGAGCTGTCCTAGAGTGGCGGTGCCATCTGAGTACTTGTAGTACGTTGTCCCTGGTGAGGGACAGACGCCGTCATTTGTATTGAAGTGAATCGGATTGTCCGCCTGTCCGCAACCCCGGCTGTGCCTGACCGTGGTGATAGCTGTGCTGGTGCTGTGATCCTGCCTTTGGTTGTGCTCGTGCTGAGGCTGTACTGATACTGTGCCGCCCGCTCGCCCTGGTCGTGGTCTGGTCCTGGTTGCATAGTTCTGTCCCTGCTGACTGCAGGACATCAGGTGTCTTCAGTGGTTGTCCTGCTTACTGCAGGATGTGTAAGTGTCTTCAGTGGTTGTCCCCGCTGACTGCAGGATGTGTAGGTGTCTTCAGGGGTCGTCTCCACAGACTGCAGGACGTGTAGGTGTCTTCAGTGGTCGGTCCCTGCAGAGACAGATCAGAGTCTGTCAGCGTCTCTGCAGGCTGTTTAGACAGATGTTCTGAGGACACAAAAGACAAACTCTGCACATCTGGACTGCTGCTGGTGGAAAAACACCTCAGGGTGGCCCTACCTGTGGCCCTGGACATGGAGGGCCCCCAGAGACAACAACAGGGACCAGGTCTGGATTTGTCCATCTGCTGCTCGGATCCAGAAAAACAATTCACAGAAAACTAAACCCAGCTCGTATCCTGTGGACATAAAAATATAAAAACTAATGTAGAAATAAAAATCAGTATAAAAATAAAACTGCTCCAACACCACATTTATAAAAATATAAATACAAAGATACAAAATATAAAAATATAACAGTTTTTACACTGTATGTTTCAAAAATATATACATACATAATAAAAAGAATCAAGATAAAAACAGCTGAGAGACTGTAGACATAAAAAATGTAAAGATACAGACAGTTTTTATAGTACAGCTACAGAAATATAAATATAGAATTAATATTAATATGAAAATAGCTATAAAGATAAATAAAAAACTAAATATGCAAATGAAAACTTCTTCTACATTGCAGATAGAAAAATACTGAAATAAAAAAAATGAATAAATATAAAGATTA
>NW_024704164.1:0-2205 GCF_008729295.1 Plectropomus leopardus | reverse complement strand
GTTGCTGTCACCCCATGTTTTTGAAAGAAATCAAACCAGTTTGCTGAGTTTAAAGGGTTAACTAAACTTTGTGTTGATTTGTCCCTCCGTGTTTGCAGCAGCATGAGCTGTACTGTGACATGAATTCGTTGTTTTCTGTGTCGTCTTGTAATTTGTCTTTTCGCACCTCTCTGGTTGACTGTGTTGTCACGGAAACGTCCTGGCTGCCTGCCTCTTCCTCCTCACCCTCGTCATTAGATACTGAAGGAGAGTTACGAGGTAAGACGCTCTCCTCCGGACGGACGCTGCCGCGCTCGTAGCTCTGTTTTTGTGTTCGTCTTGTGATGCAAAGTGTTTCTGTGGATGTACAAACGCATGAACTCTGTGTGACGCCAGTGGAGGAGGTTATGGATGTATTACGGTCAATAATTTCACTGTAAAATAACAGAAAAAAGCTGGCAGCACAGACGTTAACAATATACTGTAATTTAACAGTATTCATACTCATCATCATCATTTTACTTCTGCTACATTCAGACGCCTTTTTACAAGCATTTAAACCTTTGAAGCCCAAAAAACAACATAACATAAACAAAAGGCAATGAGCAACTTGTCAAGAAATGTCCCCCAAATTGCAAGAAATTGTGTGATTTGTTTGGTTTTTTTAAAGCAAAAAATTAAAAAATGCCCAGATAACAATATTTATAATTATCATACTTATATCTTTAAAATTATTACTCTTAAAGCACTTTTTTCAGGGTTTTTTTTATGTGTTTCTTTTTTTTGTAATTGACCTCAGCCCCTCCCAAATTAACTTTCTTGTACTTTTTCTCAGTTTCTTGCAATTGTTTTGGTAATTTTTCTTCAATTGCTCATTGAAAAATATAATCAAAAATATATCAAAAAAGGAGCAAGAAAACATCGACACGCTGCCGGTGGAGTCGACTCTTATTACAAGCCTGTCTCCTTTTTTTGGGGTTACTTTGCAGTTGTTTCCAATGCTGGAGCTTTGTTTGCAGGATTCTTCACCACAGAAGAAACGTGCACGCGCAGCTGCATTTGTAGAACAGCCAATAGGAACGCTCGCTCTCTGAAATGACCTGCGATTGGCCCTTTTCCTGTCACGCGTTAGATTTCCTAAAAACCTGAAATCAGGGCCGAGAGGCAGAAGTCTAGTTTTCTGCTGACCACTTGAATGTGTATGCTCATTATGGGACTGGCACAAAATAAACTTTAAGTAGAAATGTGACAGTTAAAAATATTCAGTTTCAGTATAATTTGCAGAGGTTTTAAAATATCTACCTTTTCCATTTTTACGTCCATCACAATGTAACAAAGGTGACTTTTATTGTAGTTTCATACACTTAAAAATAATGAAAACTGTCAACACTCCAGCCTGTGGGTTACCTTTATTAAGATAAATTCTCTACATACCTTTAATAATTTTGGAAGCCATTATGACTCGAGCACAATAAATGTTTCGTATTGAACCTGAATACTTTTTTTGGTTCTTACATTAAATGTGTCCTTGGCACAGAGGATCAAAAACTAGTCAAATGCTTCAAGTTCTTATTGTAATCATGTGAATTGATCCTTTGTTCAGATCATTCCCAGAGTTAAATCATCGTTTTTTCGACTGCATTTTATTCAGAGTTCTTGTTCAGCTGCTTTTGTTCAGACAACATTTAACATTTGAGAACTTCTTTAGTTAATTTATTTAAAGGATTGTGGGAAAAATATATTTTTTTATTTCTCAAAGTAAAGATTTGGAAAAGTTGGTTTAGTATTTTGTAGAAGTAAGAACTGATCCTGTGTTAAATGTAAAACCGTAATCTGCAAATGTGTGTGTGTGTGTGTGTGTGTGTGTGTCTGCGTCTGCGTGCAGGAGATTCAGACGTGCGCGGTGGACATGGGGATGACGACTGACAGCTCCAACCATCCTGACAACAAGACTAAAAACAGATACAGTAACATCTTGGCCTGTGAGTTCACTTCAGTTCATAATTACAGAATAAAAAAATCAGCACAAATTTTGCAGCAGATTCATTTGACTGAACTTCAAAAAGTCCCTGAGAAATTCACTATTTCCTTGCATTTTTTTTTGATAACTATAGCGAGCATCTGTTTTAGGAAACTGTTGAGACTTTTTAAAACAAGACAGTCCCAGACTTAACCCTTTGAAACCAGAGCAACATTGCTTGAAATCTTACAAAAACATGGAAAAAA
>NW_024704163.1:0-4322 GCF_008729295.1 Plectropomus leopardus | reverse complement strand
AAGGCTTTAATGGATGTTCAGTACAAATTTCAACCAAATATGGTGAGAAATAAGCAACTGGAGAAAACAAGGATAAATAATTGCAAAAATGTCAAATTTAGCTCCAAGGTTAAACTTAAAACATCCGTAACTAAAAAGTATTTGGAGTAGAGCTATAGGACTTTTGAAGTTTTTATTATTTAATCATTTATGCACAGAGAAAATCCATGACATGAACTGGGAAAGTTCCCACAAATGGCTAAATAATATGCAAAAACATACATAACATACATACATAAAAACCCCCATTGTGATTATTTTGACAGATATTGCAATTGCAAACTGAGTCGAGAGTTTAGGGGTATGGGTTTTTTTATATATATTTTTTTGTTTTGGGTTTTTTTTTTTTTGCATTTCATTTTCCCTGAAAAAAATCTATGATGAAAGTGTAATTTTTGCAGCCTGCTGCCTTACATCTAATACATGATTTGTGGGTCAAGGCTTCACTGTTTCACCACTGTGCTTCATTTTTAATATGTTGTGATACATTTTTCCTTTATCCAAAAATTGCAGCTCCTATGATTAAATATTGCACTTGACCATATTGCAATTTTGCTATTTAGAGTAACTGTGTAGCCCAATTCCCAGATGATGTATCTTACTAATTCAATAAATTTATTTATTGAGGTTTAGTTTCACCTGGTCTCATCCAGGGGTGGGACACCTGTTGCTCCTCTCCAGTGCCCTCCTGTGGCTCTGACTAAAAATTATATGGAAATGAAATGCTTATTTTATTGTTGTTGTCCTAAAGCGAATCTTAGATTCTCCAAATATAAAATGTGTAGGCCATACACTGAATTAAATATACGTTTTTTCAGCCACAGCCACATAACATTTTGTCAACTAAAATATGCATCATATACAGCCTGGCACCTTTTCTTCTAAATTTTGCAGAACCTCAACAGTGGTGACTAGTGTTGAGTCTCGCTAGTGAGTCTTGCTAGTAGTGCAACAGACAGATTTGTTTGCTTTTACCACCAATTTTGCAAAGTTAAAGTACCTAATAATCATAAATAGCCCACTGCAGAGTAGCCACCTTGAGGTAAAACATTAATGAAGGCTCCTTTAGACCTATTAGTAATGCTGATAAAGCAATTTACCTTCGCTATAAGGAATTTTAATGTGTTTTGCAGCTCCAGACTTTTGTATTTGTCCAAAAATGGCTGTCATGATATTAAAGATAAAGGTCATAAAGATAAAGGTAACGGTTGCTGACCCCTGGTCTAATCTGTTTTATGTCTATAAGTTTTGCACTGCTGTTTCTAAATAATCTATCCCTGTCTAAGTCTGCCTCTCCTTCATTTTATTTGTCTGTCTCATTAACAGATGGCACGTACAGTGCTGCTGTTTACCACCTATTTAATATTTCTGCAAACAAAGAATAGCGGGGATCTCTATATGGTACAGAAAACCAAACACGGACAGGAAACTGCTCAAAAACAAATGTACATACCGCCCATCAGTACTTCTTAAATTCCAGATGTGATTCGGTTTAATGTAAATGAATGGCTATGTGGGCACAATCATTCACATGTTCACGTGTAAACGTGTGTATGCTCAGACCAGACATGTGATAGGGCAGCAGTGTGTGGGTGTGTGCCAGAAGCAAGTTGACCACTCATTCATCACTCCACTGGCTCCTGTCACTAAACACACAAGCAGCTCCCTCCGCTGCAGCTACATAGCAACCGACCAAATCCATATATCCATGCAAACATCCCAAACACATTCACTTTCTCCATAATTTGATCATATCAGATTCAAGCCATTATTTTTACAAAAAAAATGTTTTAACTTTTTCAGTTCATCATTAAAGTACTCAAAAAAGTTCCTGTGTCCCATATCTGTGATTAACCAGAAATTACTTGTGTTTTGGTCAGAGTAGCACCAGCGTGTTTGTTTGTGTTTTTTTTTTTTTAAATCGATGTCAAGCTGTGGAGGAAAGCAGCCTCACCGGATGCTGATTTCCTCGGGCTTCAGCACAGAGACATCAGTGATCTCGGAGAGTGAGAGACTAGGCCAAATAGGACCGCAGCCAAAGCGAAAGGGGAATAGATGGACAGAGATAGAGGGAGATAATGAGACGAAGTTGGAGAAAAACCACAGAAAGTGGAAAAAAAAGATGAGGAGAAAAGAGGGGAGATAAGAATGTAGAAGAACAATCAAAAAAGGAGAGCAAAAACAAATGGGAACAGGACAGAGTCAGTGATAAAGTGTTCACTTAAAAAACATGCTGACAACAATAAACGCCCTAATCCTGATACAAAAATTTTAAGACGGGTTTTCCACAAGTTAAGTATGTTGTTACCGATCAGCTCGTGTCTTTCAAGTTTAGTTTACTCGATGGAAAATTTGTCACGTCAGGTGAAATTTACTAACTTATACGAGCTTTTTGAATGTATTTTTTGGTCACACAAATTGAATGCAGTTCCATTATAACTGAGAGGAAGCAGATACCTCTGCAGTCAATATCTCTAACACTCAGCAACTCACACCAAAACCATCTCGAATGATAAATAGCACTACAGGTAAAACGAAAAATGTGTATTTTTGATTTGCAGTTGAATTTTCCCTTTAATCCTCATGTCAATAATCATCTTGAGTCTTTCCTGTGTGTTTTACTTGGAAAGTTTGAGTCAAGTGATTTTTTTTAAACTTATATGACTCACAGTTGCCCATCGGCCTTTAGTTGTCTAACCATAACTATGCTTTAAAGGCCCTAAACGCACACACACTCCAACCCACACAGGTGACAAAGATGTCAGGGTTAATTATTTTAACAGATTTTTCCTTCTGTTTGGGGGCATGTACAGACTTGGCATGGGTGGCATCTGTCTGACCCTTTTATGTGTTTTGTTGCACTTGTATAGGTGGGAAAAGTTACAGTAGTAACAGTACAGTAGTTACAGTAGTTAAGTTAAAGTAGTTTATCATCCTAAACTCATCCTAAACTCTGTGAATTTCAACATTTGCGCCTGCCAAATCAGAATAATCAGAAAAACCTGTTTACTGTAAGAGGACAAGACTATAATTGTACATGTGAACATGTTTTGTCAATGACAACATCCCCCAAAAAGACTGGATATCTCTAACATTTCTTCTGCCAACATGAAATATTTGGTTAATTTCTCCTATAAAAGCTCCTGTCAACTGAAAATGATGTCCATCAGACAAATATATCAACTACTGTTTTGTTGGGGCAAAAATAACCCCCAGCATGAAACAACACAATAAAAGAGCATTATGTAACACAATGGCAATTCATTCTGATTATTGGACACTGCCACTTCAAATCTAAGCCTACAAAATCCCACATACAAAAAAACTATCTCGTAAAAGAGTCCAGACAGCACACAAACTGTATTAATCAGTTGCAGTGTAAATCTCTTCCAATAACCTTCTAGATGCTCTTTGGTTCATGTGTGATTTCCAAAAAGGTTTTCAAAGTGCCAAAGACTGGACAACTTGTGCTAAGATCAACTTGAGCAGAAACCAAACAACAAACATGGACACTTCCATCTTAAAGCTAACCACCACATACAGATTTCATGCAGTCTTAGCTAATAATGTACTTACCAAGTGAAGAAAGAAGTCTGGAAACTCCTCTGAGGGGTCAGTGTTGTTGTGTTTCCAGCTCAGGGGTCAGTGTTGTTGTGTTTCCAGCTCAGGGGGGAGTGCGGACCAGCTGTGGGATCAGCTGATCAGGTGAAGCCTGAAGCAGGAAGCTCTCCGGTGAGCAACAGGGCTTCAGTTAATGGTGCTAAAAAATAAAGTATAAAGGAGATGAGGAGAACATTGGCAGCCATGAAAAACTGACTAGCTAGTGACAGGAGGTGTAGACTGTAAATAAAAATGGACGACGCGCCCCCACTTACCCCCGCTATGCTGAAGGGAAGTTAAAATATTCCGGATACGAGCGTCGCCATCTTGCTAGGGTGATGTCATCGGGAGCCCTGAATCTGCGCAGTCGCAATATCCGCAGTGGGGGGAGTTCCCGCCCAAACACTCGTCCGACCAATCGTGAGCAGCGCCACTGAATATGAGCGCACGGATTAGCTGTCACAGCTGTCAATCATTGCGGAAAAGCCCCCTTTTGTATAATTTAATAACTCATTAAAAATGAACTTATAATGAAAACAAACCCTTAAACAAACATCAGGGTGATGATAACTACCTATAGTGACAGAAACTATGTTTGTGATAAATTTATCTGACGTGTACTTTGAGTTTTTAGTTCGGCCTATGACCATTCACTAACATGCAGGGGCGGGTCTTAGGATCTG
>NW_024704162.1:0-3128 GCF_008729295.1 Plectropomus leopardus | reverse complement strand
TTTTTTTTTTTTTTTTTTTTTTTGCTAACTTTGACTGTTTTCATGCATGTGGCATACATTTTCGCAACATTGTATATCTTTGTTTTATCTTGGAATTTAGGGATTGGCTTTAAAGTAAAAACAAAATGCAACGATTTAAAGTTGTATGCCACTCCCCGAAGCCAAAAATTCTCTCCTCTCCAAAATCCTCTCCAGCTCTTAAAAAAATCTTTTGTCATGCCTCCCCCTTTTTGCAATATCACCTCTGCTCTAAAACAAAAAAAGGAAAAAAAAAGTCCCTTAGCCAAATCTTCATTTTACTTTACTTTTAATTATTTTGCTAGTAGGCTAGCAAAAGTTTAATTTGTAGTTCCAAATAATAATTCATGTAATTAAAAAAAGATAATTGGTGTCCATGTATATGATATTGCCACACAAAAATCATATAACCATGCTGTCTGGTGATTTTAATGCCTGCAGGAGTACTAGGGATGTTCCTAAAAACCTTCCTATCCCTTGACTTTTAAAAGGAAGATGAAACTTTGACCAATTTGAAAATAAGAAAACATTCAGGATAACAACTCGCTAAATAAAAGTTAACAATTAACATTTATTGATAAAAATATTCTTTTGGAAAAATATTCTTTGGAAAGCATGCCTTATTATTGCAACAGCATTCTCAGTGGGTGACAGGAATTCCCCCTCAGGCTCTACTACTAATAATTTTATTAATTTTAATTGATTATTTGTTTTTTTTAAATGGTGCTGCTTTTTTATCATTTTATCCTTTTTAACAATTTGGATTTGACTTATTTTATGTATCTGTTTTTATCTTTGTCATGCCAGTGGAGTAAGTTTTTTTTATTTGTGCACGATACAAATTCCAGTCCACTTCATTGATTGCAATAAGAATTAAATCTTGAATCAAACCTCAAGCCAGTATTACCCAAACCCCAATTAGTCAACTCTGCAATGCCAAATTATGACGTGATCATGACTTGTAGTAACCCCTTTTCAACCATGAAGGGCAGCGCTAGGTGACATTCTGTCAAGGAAATCAGACTTTGATAAAATCCTGTTACGACAAGACCAGCGCAGAGGCATCTGCTCACTTCAGAGGACTCCTTTTAACAACACCTTTTATATTTTAACCCTTTATATTGCAGAATATTTATCTTTGGGTGGCAGTTATTGTGGTTTTGTGTTTCCCTGTGTTTTCATATTTACAAAACAACAACAACAATAACTACTATTTGATCAGATTTAACTTGCTTTGTTGATTTATATGTGCAGCGTCAGCTGGCAGCATTTCACAACCCAACCAAAAATATTTGCCTGGCAAATTAGTTGTCACCACCCCACAGGAATGTACAGAAACTGGTTGGACTACAACTGCAGCTTTAAGATTGAAAATAACTCTGCCATTCATGTTATGCCCTGAAACCACTACATCATGAAAATTTAATATGCTTTTATGAAATAAAACTAGAAAATATAAAAAACTTACTATTTCGCACACTGAATGCCTCTTACTGAATGAGTGTGGCTATTGTTTGGACAGCCATCTACTAAACAATTTCCTTGGGGAATTCCTGGACCCAACAAAGTTACATCACCCAGCCATTTCCCATGAAACAAACATTATGTCCCAAAATAAAAGTATCAAACCTCTGTAATTTGGGTGAAAGGATAGAAAGGACTAGCTGAAGGAGATTACAGATTTGACGTTCGATATTTAGATAGTAAAATAATTATTATTCAATTCAAAATAGGATCATTTCCATATTTTAAAAGTTTTCTTTTATGATTGATATTAAGTTTTGCTGACCAACGTTAGCTTTCAGTGGTGTAAACGTAAACATTTCTGTACGAGGAACACATGAGATCAATGTGTCCACTTTTTAGGGTAGCACCGATTGTGAAATTATGGGCCAATACCAATACCAAAGTAACAAATTGGCCAACAGCCAATACAGATGTTTATTAGCTGTTTTCAAATTTGTCTTTGTTGTTATTTGTCCACCCTTTGTGCCAGAGAAACAAAGAAATCATCATTATAAAAAATAACTCACCTATGATCATGATAAATTGATGATTGATTAATCGGTTGTTAAGAATTGAATTGAACAGGTGAACATTACAAAATCAATTGATAGGCGATGCAGTGCTGTCAAAGTGTATTCAAAAGGTTGCTGTGAGCTTTGATTGAGAAAAAAAAAAGTTTTTTTAATGTCCCTAAATTGATTTACTGACAAAAAAACAATAAGACTGATACTTTATTTATTTTATATAAAATAACCTTCTTTCACATAAAAAAACTGCTTCAAAGTCTTTCTTACAATACTACTATTTTATAATATTGTGAATATAACACCAGATTTCTCCCTCAGACGACTGTATTTATTCATGTTTCTTGCCAAAAACGATATTATACTTGAAGGAGTTTTTCTCTCGATTGCTGCAAATAGAAAAAAACTCTCACCCTCACAGGGTGAGCGCTATGTTCAGAATTCTTAAAAGCAACTCAATGAACAGCAAATGAGTGAATGTCCACACAGAATTTAGAATTTTAAGTTCAAACCTTTTAGTGAATCTTTTCAAGCAAGCAGTGAGCAGTTTACAGAGCTCTGGATCAGAAATGCCTCTCCCTAGCCGACAACATCAGCGAGCCAGCCTGCAGTCTGACAACCTGTCTTTCCCTGATCCAGTATTTTATACTATTACAATAACAAAAAATGTGAATGTAGGTAGAGTCATCTTCTGGTTGGCTCCCCTCGTTATCTGGCTCCCCTTCCGGCATGGTATCATCTTTGGATTGGCCAACCTCAAGGACAATCTCTTATTAGGAATTGTTTTTTGGTTTTTCAGGGTGCCCTGGTGAACTACATTATAGATACCACACACCCACGCCCTTTTGATCCACATCCATCCCACACATCTCCTCTTCATATCTCCAGGTACCAAGTTCTCCTCACATCATGCTTTCACACACCACTGCCATCAAAGATTTAGATTATCATACAGAACATTAAACTGTCATCCAGAGCCTCATGCGTTCACTCCCACCGCTGACCTCAGAGGTTAGATTGTCATACAGAACATTGAGTTATTACGGTACTATATCTTGTATAAGGAATAAATCATAAGAA
>NW_024704161.1:0-2453 GCF_008729295.1 Plectropomus leopardus | reverse complement strand
ATACTATAGCATGTGATTTTTTCAACATGCTAAATTCTTAGTTTTTGGCCATTTTTGCTCTTTCTTTTCACTTTGTATACTATGACGTGTCTCGACAAGCTATAATATGTTGTTTTTAGCCATTTTTGGGACATGTCAAAATTTGACATTTTTGCCGTACTATAGGATGCGATTTTTGGCCATTTTTTCAACATGCTTAAATTCTGACATTTTTGGCCATTTTTGCTCTTTCTTTTCACTTTGTATACTATGACGCGTCTCTACAAGCTATAATATCTTGTTTTTAGCAATTTTTGGAACATGTCAAAATTTGACATTTTTGACATACTATAGTATGCGATTTTTTCCATTTTTTCAACGTGCTAGATTATGACGCTTTTGGCCTTTTTCTGGGCCTTTAATTCCACTTTGTATACTATAACGCGTGTCTATGAGCTATAATATGTCAATTTCAGCCATTTTTGGGACATGTCAAAATTTGACATTTTTGCCATACTATAGCATGCGATTTTTGTCCAATTTTTCACCGTGCTAAATTATGACAATTTTGTCCTTTTTTGGCCTTTGTTTTCACTTTGTATTCTATGACGTGTCTCTACAAGATATAACATAATATGTTGTAATATGTTGTTTTTAGCCATCTTTTGGACATGTCAAAATTTGACATTTTTGCCATACTATAGCATGCAATTTTTGGCCATTTTTTCACACGCTAAATTATGACGTTTTTGGCCTTTTTTGCTCTTTCTTTCCACTTTGTATACTATAACGCATCTCTACGCATTATAAAATGTCATTTTCAACCATTTTTGGGACATATCAAAATTTGACATTTTTGCCATACTATAGCATGCAAGTTTTGGCCATTTTTTCAACATACTAAATTCAGATGTTTTTGGCCATTTTCGCTCTTTCTTTTCACTTTGTATACTATGACGAGTCTCTACAAGCTATAATATGTTGTTTTTAGCCATTTTTGGGACATGTCAAAATTTGACATTTTTGCCATACTATAGCATGCGATTTTTTCCATTTTTTCAACGTGCTAGATTATGACGCTTTTGGCCTTTTTCTGGGCCTTTAAATTATGACAATTTTGTCCATTTTTGCTCTTTCTTTCCACTTTGTATACTATAACGCATCTCTACACATCATAAAATGTCATTTTCAACCATTTTTGGGACATATCAAAATTTGATATTTTTGCCATACTATAGCATGCGATTTTTGGCCATTTTTTCAACATGCTTAATTCTGACATTTTTGGCCATTTTCGCTCTTTCTTTTCACTTTGTATACTATAACGCGTGTCTATGAGCTATAATATGTGAATTTCAGCCATTTTTGGGACATGTCAAAATTTGACATTTTTGCCATACTATAGCATGGATTTTTGTCCAATTTTTCACCGTGCTAAATTATGACAATTTTGTCCTTTTTTGGCCTTTGTTTTCACTTTGTATTGTAAGACGTGTCTCTACAAGCTATAACATAATATGTTATAATATGTTGTTTTTAGCCATCTTTTGGACATGTCAAAATTTGACATTTTTACCATACTATAGAATGCAATTTTTGGCCATTTTTCAAACATACTAAATTATGATGTTTCTTGCCTTTGTTTCCACTTTGTATGCTATCACACGTCTCTGTTACGGCCCTGAGTCGTGAGTCTTAATCCTCTCCTCCCGCTGTATGTGGGTGTATGTGTGTGTCTAATAGTCCCTTTGAGTTACAGCGGTCAGGTCTCCAGAGGACATGTCCTTCCGGCCCCTAACGGATCCCGGCGGCTGGTGATTGGTGCGGCTGATCAGTGCGGGGCTCCACCAATCCGGGACTAACAGCTGTTATACAGTCAGATGTGCTCTGCTAATGGTGGCAGACACCACGCGTATCTAATCTTTGTAAAATTGTTGTGTGTGAATAGTGTGTGAGTTTGACTCCTGTGTGTGTGTCCCAGATTTGGGCCAGGGTAAGCTTTAATACACTGAGTTTTACTCACTCACTATAGGTTTTGTCACTGTTTAATCACACTGGGTTCAGGGGGACTGGTCATTTGTCTTTCTGTTTTTCACCGATTCACCAGAGTAGTTAGTTAGGTTTTGTTTTAGAGATATTTGACTTATTGTCACTGTAGTCTTTCGACAGTCAGCTCAATTTAGCTTTAAGGAGTCTTCTTTTTGTTATATTTGTTTCATTATTTTGGCAGCAACTGGCAGCTGGTATCTCTTTTGTAATTAATATCCACTTGTCTTTTAAAATAAATACACCTTAATTCAAAATCTTCACCATCAATTGTTTGTGTGTTACATCCCGTTTCTCCATTGCGAGCTGGTTTTCTAACAGTCTCTACAAGCTATAACATATCCTCTTAAGCCATTTTTGGGACGTGTAAAAATTTGACATTTTTACCATACTATAGCATGCGATTCTTGGCCATTTATTCAACATGC
>NW_024704160.1:0-1041 GCF_008729295.1 Plectropomus leopardus | reverse complement strand
AAGCTAACTGCCCTGCAGACCTGCACCGGTGTCCCACACTTTTACTCACGCAGATGTCTTCAAATCTCTGCTGCCTCGTGGAGATTTGACATTTTTGGAGCTGGACGGTTCTTTAGGGACACTACTGGAATATTATTTTCACCGTTCGGTTTACGGCTGCACCGCTGATTATTTATTTCTCATTTAACCCCTGAGGGACCGCTTTCTTTCTTCATGTTTTGATCATTTTGGCTGTGTTCGTGCATAAATTGTGTATTTGAGTGTAATCAGTGAATTTGCAGCTCAGCTCCTACAATAAGTCTAAAATACACTGTGGAAACTAAATAGTTACATTCAGACTGTTCAGGTCCAAAAATGCTCCATTGAAACCCATTCAAACTGACATTTTTGATCCCACAGCCATCAGAGCAGAAAAACAGGACTTGTATTATGTACTTTGTACACACTTTTTACTACATAAAACATACTTTTACTACAATACACATCCTTTTTAGTACACATTAGTTACTTTTTACTACACAAATACACAATACATGTACTTTTTACTGCAAATGTACCTGTTGCTACACATGAACATTTCCACTGCACTACACGTACATTTACTGCATGAAGCTGAGAACACTTGCGTACTTTGACTGCTGGTACTTCAACAACATGAAGCTGAGAACATCTGTGTATTTTTTACTTTGTTAGGATTTTAAATGCAGTACTTTCCTCTGGGTTCTCTCGTGTCCCTGATGCAGACTCCATCTGAACTGCGTCTTAAAGGCCTATGTTAACTGGTTGCCATGGTAACGCAGATAAATATTGGATTGAATGATAAAAATAAAAAGTCACAACAAGCACTCGTGGCTTCAGACGAGAAACCTCACGAGTTCTTTTCCTCCTGCAGACGCTCAGAAACACCTCGGAGCAGAAAACAGACGCCATCAGTGAACCGATCGACGATCAATAATCTGATCAGCTGTGATCACATGACTACAGAAACTTCAGTCACATGATTTCTAAAGTTTAAGTCTTGTCAGGTATAAATGCCAATCA
>NW_024704159.1:0-4488 GCF_008729295.1 Plectropomus leopardus | reverse complement strand
ATTTTCATATCTTAGCTTTTAATATGAAGCTGCAGCCAGTTTTTACTATTTGGTTCACGTTATGTCAAAAACAGCAGAATGTGAGGAAACACTCACTCGTCTGCATCTTCTTCTTCCTCATCTCCACATGCCGTGTGTCTCTCAGCAGCAGGACTTTGAGGTGATTTTATTTGTGTGTTTTTGTCTCCATTAACAGAGGACCTCTTACTGGAGTTACTGGAACGGCTGAAAACAAAACCACAAAGACAGCCGGTTAAAAATCAGCTCAAAAAAGTTTCCAAACAATGCAATCTCTCTTTAGGTCTCTCACCTGTGCAGGTCCAGGGCCTCCACAGGCGACGCGCTGCAGCCGTCTGGGTCGCGACAGAGGTCAGAGGTCAGGCGGGGGGAGGGGGGGTCGGTGGCGGAGTCTGTGGTGTCCGTCGGCTCCCACAGCGTGTTGTGTTCGGACAGCAGCTGGCTCAGGTGGTCTCTGGAGAAATTCGCTCCCCAGGCTCGACGGCGGTACGACAAGGCCTGCTGCCTCAACTCCTGCGCCTGGACGAGAGCTCGCAGTGAGACTTTTACACCCTTTATCACAAAATACCTCCAGAGATTAAGCATCCAAATATATATTGAAACGTGAGGCAGAAGGCCGGTTTCCATGACAGACTTGTGCAAAGCTTCGTTCCCATTAAGTGACTTCACTCAAAGAAGCATGGCGATGGATGTTAAAAACATCAGCAGCTTTATTCCTATTGCAGCCACCACACAGGCCGCCATTATTTCCAATCGAAGGCGCGTTATTCCAGCGGTAGGCAAGCCGCTTATACGTGGGAGCCGCCACGTATGAGGGATTTCTGGGAGGTGATAGTCGACGACTTCGTAGAGGAATTGTGGATTCAAAACTCGCAGATGATTTCTTTTTTAAAAACTATGTTTAAAAAATGAAATTGAAATGATTATTAAATTAATTGATTATTAAAACAGAGAGTTGACTTGATGCTGCTGATGTCTGAACTTGAGTTGTGAAGGAGATTTTAGGAGCAGTTCGTCTTCAGTCTGTAACCAGGTTTAATGTCACTCGCTTTCTGTTTCGCCCACTCTTTCGCTTCATCTCGCTCTATTTAAGACGAGTTGGGAAGGCGACAACACAACTGAAATTAAAGGTCAACAAACTGCATTTTTCACAATCACGATAACATCCAACCTCATAGCACTACTTTTCTGGAACCGGAGTAAAGGAATTCACATTTAACAGTTTAAGTACTTGCAGGATTTTTTAAGTGTATTAATAATTTCTTTAATCCCTAACTAACATGCATGGGAGGCTGGACTGTCTACCTCAACAAACCAAAGAGAAATTTGGATTACAACACACACACAGAAGTATGTTTGCTGATCCATAAATCAGGGTTCATGCACATTTTTACCAATAAATTTCCACGAATTTTAGGCAAATTTTCAAGACACACATTCTCTAAAATGACCACTGATACAACTTGTCGGTTCATTTTCATTGCAGATTTTCTTACATTTTTTTGACAATTTTAAAAGAATAAGTTTTAGCTCTTTTTTTTTATTTTAATTTGAAAAAAATGGCGATTTTTCTCTTTTGAAAAAGAAAAAATGAGCTTTTATTTAGTTTGCCTGTAGTACACTGAAAATATTTTGTTTTTTCCATTGAAAAAAACATAGTGCCATTATGACAAAAACCTGGCATTTAAAGGGTTAAAATTCTGAAAACTAATGAATATTTGATATTTCTGATTACGATTGATATTGGTTTTTTTAAAGCATGATTTTGAAAAGTGGGTCAGCAAAAGATAAAACCATTAAACGGCACTCAGCTGTGATCGGGTCGTTTGAGCTGGATTTTGTGAATTCTGGTAAATTAACAGTAACCTGACCCTGACCTCGGTCCAAACCCTGGACAACCCCCAGCCTTATTTTCAAAGCTAAGCTCAGTGCGTCTCTCACCTAAACCTCAACCCTGAGACGAACCGTAAGCCTGACGCTGCACATCTCCACGCTGACTGAACGACAGAGGCTGTTTGCTTGTTTCCTCTGAACAAACGTCAGCTTCCCTCCACACACTGAAACTCTTCACAGGCCAGACTCACCGCAGAGACGGTGGGAAGTTAACCAGACGGTTATACACCGCCCACACATTCATTGATTCAGTAATTATTTAGCAAAGATTATTCGTTTAAACTCTCTTTGTTTCATCAGTATACACTCATGTTGTGTGTGCACATGAAAAACCAGCTGGAGGTCAGAAAACCCTAAATTCAGCTGCCGGTTTACGAGGCGCACGTGTGGAGATGAACTGCTGTGGTTTAGTAAAACAGCCGTGCTGTATTCCCTAAATGAAGACTATAATGTTCGGTTTGTGTGGAAACTGTTGTGAACTGGTTTCTCTATGAATGAGTGTAGTTTTGGTTTCTGAAAGAAGAAACACACATTTATACAAAACTGGCCAAAGTCAATGCACACATCTTGAAAATTAAATTTGGTTTCATTAAACAGATTCTGAGTTTCGGATGCATTAATATCCCAAACAACAGCGATATAAAAATCGAATGAAACCTATGAAAGCAGAACAACGCGATATCCTGGGGTCCATAAACTTTCTGTTGCTGCCGTTACACAGATTAGAGTCAGCGCTGCCGCTGAATTTGAGCTGCTACAGCTGCCAACCAAAACCCCTCTGCCACGCTGCTGCCAGCTCGGGAGGCAGTCGACAGCAGCGGCAGGCGAGGCAGAGGGACCGTGGGGGAGCTAGAAGATCATTCTTGTCTCATTTGTGGTCTGATAAACAAAATCCGCACTGCCTTTTCAAAGTGGGAATATCACATCCTCATACCGTCTCGCCGCTCTGTATACAACATCCGATCCCGGAGAGGGGCGACAGAGTGGTCTCGGCCCCGTAACAAAGGCTGCGTAAAACATAAAATATTTATGTGACACATGTTTATGTGTGCGACCCACAGTGGGAGATTTAAAAAGCAGCTGTTAGCATAGGAGCTAGTATAAAGAAGAAGAACGGCTGTAAATGTCCACAAACTGAGAAAACAATGAGCTCCTCCTCGTCTGAGCAGAGGACGAGATCAGTAAATGATTGTGATTGACAAGTTCTGCCTTTGTTACTGTTTGCAAAGTGTTTCAGAAAACATACGCTTTATGTCATGCTGGGGGCGGACGCTCGTGTGTTAAACATCACGGCCGTCGTGCTTCCTTTGATCACAGATGCTGTGATGAGAGAGAGCGGGGTGAGGAGTGAGTGAATGAGCCGCACACAATTCAACAATTAAATAAGATCAAATGAATCAGTAAATGGGAAAGACGGGTCACCGTGTGAATGCGGGAAGGACAGAGAGGGGAGAGCTGCAGGAGGAGGGTGTATTTCTTCCAGATTTCTACCTACCCCAGCTTAAATTGATATTTAATTTTTAAGAGCATTTCATTAGAGTAATACAGTTACAAACTGTCACCGGTAAATCACAACACCCTTTAAATGAGGGTCGAGTAAATAACAGACACCTTTCTGAACTACATCCTCGCAGTTTAACAGGGGTGTCCACATACTTTTGGCCACTGAGCATAAAAAACTAAAAATGTAAACGTAGAAGATGCAGAAACTGTTTTCCCTGCTCAGCTTCAAGGAACGTACTTTACGTTGTTTGATGTTTTCAGCAACCTTCTGCAGATTTTATGCAGAAATTGAAAAAGTGTTTGAGCTGCGCCCCTCCCCAAACGAGACTTTCCACAAGACAAGGGGGAACCTACCTGAGTGTGTGTGTGTGTGTGTGTGACTAACAGTGAGTTGTTTCCCTGAAATGAAGCTCTGTGGTTTCACTGCTGACACTCAACACTCTGGTTTTCCATCACACAAACACACTTTAGTTAGCAGCCGTGCGTTGCGCAAATCCCCCGACAACCACATCAATGACTCTGATAAGGGAAACAGTGATCAGTCACATCAACCGTCCTCTCGCCGTCATCTTTTAATACGCAGGTGGGCAAAGTCCTGCAGAGTTTCACATAAATCTAAAGTGGACAGTCCTTCAGTGAAAGTGATGATAGTAAAAAGCTTCAAATGCCAGTGATTGGATATGTGTCCTTCAGCATTCAAACGCGTTTTTACCAATGAATTTGCATGACGATGAGGCAAAATTTAAAGACCACAGATTCTCAGAAACAACCATCGATACTCTTTACCGGTTCTTTATGGTGTTGCAGAATAGCTTTTTAAAATATATATTCTTTTTAAAAGACACTGAATTTAGGATTTTGAACTGAATATTCAAATATTGTGAAGGAACTGTTCGTTATTTATCAGAGGGGATGATGCAAAAAGGAAGAGGCATTGCAAATAAGTTTTAAGCACTTTTTTACCGCTGATTTTTAAACAACACACGCCTTCCAAACAGATTTTTTTTCGTTAAAGAAAATGGCCATTTTGGGTTTTTTGGCAATAAAAGAAAAATTAAGAAAAATTAGAAATTA
>NW_024704158.1:0-1569 GCF_008729295.1 Plectropomus leopardus | reverse complement strand
ACACACTGACATATCCCAGACTGTCAGCAGCTACACTCACACACTGAGCACAGAGGAGATTAAATATAATTCTTTTTGTTTTTTTTATCTAAAAACGTAGTGGCATCATGACAAAAACCTGGAATTTAAAGGGTTAACATTCTGAAAATTAGTGAATATATGATATTTATGATTAGGACTGATGTTGGTTAAAAAAAGGAACTCAGTGAAAGTGGAAAACAATGTTGATGTATAATATTTATGAGAGCACACGAGTGTGTGTGATATTAAAGTGGGCCCAAAAAAGTTAAAAACACACCGTGAATCTGATTTTTCTCAGGATCCTTTTGAAACACATTAAATGATAGGATGATATTGATCATTGAGGTCCGACATATTTGCGCGAGAGTGCATTTCTATGGTGCAACGCTCTGTTAACCCTTAGTGAAAAATCAAAAATGTTCCCAGCAGCTACGGTTCTGTTGGTGTGTCTGATTTAATCACCCACCAAGGACACTACGCAACAGAGAGCCACATCTGGCCTTATGCACATCTATTAAGGACATCTATCAGATGCTCAAGCCTATATCGAGAGGTCACCATGGTAACTGACATCGTACAGCTTCACTTCAGAGGATCAGATCAGAAAGAGGACTCAGTTATTCAGAGCCCTGCAGATCCACAGAGGACGCTCGCTGCGAGGGACACATTTCTCAGGAGGGACACAACAGCAGCTCGACAGTCAATGTGAGCTCACAAAATGAAAAGGAGAACCATCAGAGTGTCGCTGGGGTTTAAAAACTAATAAAACAAATGACACTAATTTAAGTCGCCTTGGGTAGAAGTGTCAGCTGAATGAATGTGATGAAATTTACGTTTAAACGAGTGACTCAGCAGTTCAAACTCATTCAGGCTTCCAGTTTCAGCAGCACAGTGTGTTAATGGACCTCATTTGAACAAGAACCCAAAATAAAAGAGCTGAAGAGCTGAAGAGCACAACGAAGAAAAGCTGATTTTCAGTTGGGGTCTCACTGTACTGTACGTCTTTTTTAAAATCCTCAAAAAGTTCTAAAATCCTGGAAACTTCTGGAAAAAATCCAATAAACATCCTAAAATCCCAGAAAAATTGTATAATTGCACAAGACAAAAACACCCTTCAAACTAAAATTATTAAATGGATGAAAAATCATAACTCAAGATATTTCAAAAAGAAAAACAACCACCAAACTCGAGAAAAATGAATGACCCAAAAAACAGTTAAAAGAATTAATCAGCAACCTTTCTCCTCAAAAATCACCATAAACTGCAGCTGGATGAAGCTGATGAGAGACAGCTGGGACTCATTAACACACACAGACAGACAGAGAGTCCCAGAGACGAGGGACGTCCTGATCCTTTGTTTGATCTCAGCGGTTTGGACATCAGCGGACTCTACTTTGACTTCCTTCAGCTGAGTGTTGATTAACCCTTTGATACCTGAGCAAACTGTCTGCATTTCTCTCAAAAACACATGAAGAGGACGACGAGCAACTGCACAAGACACAGCCCAAAAAGAAGCAAGAAATTAGTGAAATGTTACAAGAAAATTGC